>NC_139763.1:59013625-59083625 GCF_965231275.1 Zosterops lateralis | reverse complement strand
AAAAATCCCAGAAAAAAAAAAAACTCACCCCACAAAAAAACCCAAAAAACAATCCCCAAAACCCACAAACAAAAACAAGACTACAAAATATAAGAAAAAAAAAATAAATAAAAGAAACCAGTCTGGGTCATCCACCCAAATGACAGGCAGGTGATCAGTGAAAGAAAAACCATGTTTTGGGTTAGTTTACAAAACAGTTTTACTACTTCTTAACTATCTCAAATATCCACTGATTTTTACATGTCAGTTTGCTGACAAAGCTGTACCAAATGACTTGAAACAAAATTAGAATACAGCCAAATTCCTTTGCGGCCTTTACCAGTATGTTTATTTTAGGTGAACACTTGATTCATAAGGCTAGAGCAGACACTGCTTTCTGGTGTAAAACGACACTTGGGGAAAATCAAAATTTGCCCTGGACTGAAGAGGTGAGAGGATGCATTAGTAAAAAGTGTGTTAGCTGTAGGCTGTGGACTGTGCCGTTTTGAAGAGTGAGACTCTATTAGCATGCTAGAATATGGCAGGTTTGTCTTGGAGTCTATGTAACACTTCAAAGGAAGAAAAAGCTGCTTGCGTGGGAATAGGAAAGGAATGAATTTAATTTCAGGACAAGCCCTTGCAGAAGAATGAAATACTCCAGTTGCCTCATTTGGACACTTCTAATCATTAACGTAAGAAGTATTTTTGAAGCAATGCATAAAACTAGCAATATGAGAAAATCTCAGGAAATTCGCCTGTGATTTTTCTTTTTCATACACAAACAATTTGAAATTCTCCCTCAAGTTATAAAGAATGATAAAACTGCAGTAAAAGATGTATTTTATGAGGTGATGAAAAAGCAACCCTCCTTAGGAAACTTTGGAGTGAAAAAGCTATTGGTCTTGAGACTGTAATGTCCTTTGAGGTATTTTTCTTTTGGAACTGATAAGTATTTAAAAGCATCAAGTCATGGTTTTATTAATTTTATTGGTTTGCTTGTTCTCTTAAGAATATAAGAGTTTAATTTATGACCTTACTACACGGGAGACAGGAACTGAGACAGTAGGAAGAACCTTACAAATCAGCAAGCTACCTGGAATTCATCCTGAAATATTAATTATACATCTGGCAGTACAAAAAGCCTGATTCATAGCCCATTGAAATAAATTAATTATGTATCTGGCAGACTCCAAAATCCACTGAAGCCAAAGGAAGTCTTAGGAGTCTTTGACTCCACTGGGCTCTGGATCAAACTGCAGGAGGACGAACAGAATTAGGCGGAGAGGAGCAGATCACTAGTGCAGCTGAGAGCAGAGCAAGCTCAGATCAAGGCGATCAAAGCAGCAGGTGGCAGTGTGTAAACACCCCCAGGCTCTCAGAAATGCGTCTCTAACACTGGAGGGAAGGGGAGGGAGGGGGTGTACCTCCCACGGAATTTGTAAGTGACCTACCTATTTTCACTCTCTCTAAATCTCAGTGAGAGGTGGCTGAGGATTTTGAAACAAATAGCTTCCCAGTGAAAGGATAAAGGTACAAAATCTCAGCTTGGTTGCTGGGTATGATCATACCTAGGTTTCAGCAACCATGTACCTCTCATCAGAGCTCTGCCTAAGGCTCCTGGACAGTAAACAGGCAGTCCAGCTTAATTTGAATGATGACAGCTAAAAGCTGCGTGTCTTCTCTATTATCGGAAGGTATGGACAGAATAATAAGAAGTTCACACCAGGCTGGGGAAGGTCTTTTTGCAGGAATCTCTTGGCATCATCTAGCCATGATAGTTGTCATTAAAACACGAGTTTTGAAGACTAAAATTAAAATCTGCTGGAAACTCCTGGAGAATAGAGGTTAGAACTAGAAATGTCCTCATATGGAAGAAAACAATAAAAACACCAAGCTTTTTCTGTGCTTTCCTGCTTGTGTACTGCTTGAACCTAATTCTTTACTAAATACCAGGCAAAGACTCCTTTGCTTTTTGCCTTTGAAAGTCAAGGGAAGTCAGTTTTTTATACATTTTTTTAACTAAATCATGGTATAATGTCTTTTCAGTATTCAGCCTCTGAGATATATGCAGAACAAGGGACAGTAAGAAACCCTAAAACATGCATGTGGTAATACATGAGAGTGAAACAAAATTAACCCTAAAACAGACTGTCTCTGATCTCACAGTGTGCTGGTATTCACTGAGAAAGAATTATTTCTCTTCATAAGAGCTTGTATGGGGCATTTGGGTTTGTCATGACATCATGCCCAGCTAAGGGAAGCAGGAGAACATTAGGAGTGATGACATTTGTCTTCAGAAGTCGACACTAGATGTGATTTGCCCTGCTTTCCTGGAGATGTTTGAACACCTGCCTGCCCTTTGATTTCATGGTAGAATTATGATATTTCTTACATTATTATACACACAGCAATGTGAAATAAAAGGAATACAAAAAAATTTTAAAAGGAACATAACTGTTGTAATGTTCATCAAAATTACTATGAAAATAGGAAACATATATGAAAATTTGTAACAGTGAAACAGTAAGAATATGGATGAAGATCTACCATGACCTTAACAAGATTTTGAGGTTACCAACAGGAAAAGCCCACCCACACACTATTTGGTGTATTTTAGTATAGTTTGTAATTCTGAAGATGGATAATTTATGTTTTGTCATTAGAAAAACAAAAACCTAAGTCTGCTCCATTATTGATTACTGGTTTTTTGGAGGGTTGTTGTTGAGTTGTTTAGGTGTTTGCTTTTTTTTTTTTTTTTTTTTTTTTTTTTTTTTTTTTTTTTTTTTTTTTTTTTAATTGGGGTGGTAGTGCAAATTAATCTGATATGATTAAATGCTAAATTTTATGATTTGAAGTATAAATGTGCAAAAGAAAACTTTCTATGTCAAATAAAGGTTTCATTAGATACCAGCAAAAATAAGAAAGATCATGTTAGGAGAAAAAAATATGATGATATTGTGGGGTTTTATAAATAAATAAGTTTAATGTTTAGACTATTTTCCATTCAGAATGTATAAAAATGGTACATACACATCAATTATCATGAAATCTTTGGTTTGATTATGCTAACTGTTTATAAATAAATTCATATGCATTGTAATTCTTATTGTCTGGACTCAAATACTATAAAAGAGACTCAAATTTTCAAGACTATGCTCTGACCACTTTTAGTTACTACTTATATAACAGAAGATTATGATAGACTCTTACCTTCATTATTATTATTTATCATTGATGTAACTACAAATGAAACTGGATTACATCAGAATTGAACTATTTCAATAATAATGCTACTTATCTGCACCCAAAGACTTAAACTGTTCAGTTTCCATGAGGCTGAAATTAAACTTGAATTGAGGAAAGATTTCAGAAGGCTCTTAGATAAATCAACAATACTGTAACCATAAAGGTCTTCAGTTCTGTTTTAGATATGCCCTCAAAGCAAATTCTTGAAATTTTCCATATAAAATCAATGTGTAGTAAATAGATAAGAGGCACTGGACACTCTATCTATTAAATTACTTTTCTTTACACACCTGTGTAATCAATTTTTATATTTTCTGAAAGGATCGTGATCTTGCTCTGCTCAGCAATACCTCTGCTGTGGGATAATTTCCATGTATTTTAAATAAAAATATATTTTTAAAAATCAGAGTGCAAAGCCATGGCTTCTGACTTCTCTTGGAAATATAGTAAAGTTTAAAATCCAAGGATTTTATGCTAAAATACTGTGGTCTAATTATGTATATGCTACCTCACCTCGTTATTCACCTTATTTTATGACTATTGCTTCATTGTTCATTACACATATTATGAATTAACACAGAAAAAAATAGAAATAGCTGAATACGAAAAGAAATATGAAATCTATTAAAGAAGTAACTTAGAAACACAAATCTGTTGAATATTGAAAAGTTACGAGATCTAATTTAGCAAATGCCAAAACCAGTATTAAAACAGTATTGGTTTCCATCACTTTCAGATATTGGTTCACTGTGACGATTGTAAATACAAATGTAAATGCTTGCTAATGATTTTAAATAAAGCTAAAATCAAAGAAGAAATCACATGAATTACTTACACTAACCAAACAAGAAATTATAACAAATAACACCATGTCAATGCTCCAGTGCTGTAATGATTTTAAATTAGAAAAGCAACATTTACAGAACAGGTTGCTCATTTAACATTTTTAGGATCTGTCAATAGGATCACTTTTGGCATGAAACAGACTATTTATTTTGATTAAAGGAAAATCTCTCAATGAAAATACTCAAGCAAATACCAGGAGGAATTCTTGACTTGTTCAGTGCCTGGAGCATTCCTGCATATCACAAGGGTTTGAGAAAGAAGCAAACAGTGCTTGAGGGTCTGAAAAAATGTCAATGTGGTATGTAGATAGGCTGTTGAGGTTACTGAAGAATTTGTTTCAATAAAGGGTGGAAAGACAGAGATCTGATTAACTCCTTGGTTGCACTGTGTGTGGCTATTTACAAAGTGCTACTTGAGGGGTGGAAAGACAGCTCTGTCTTACTGAAATAATTTTTTAAAAGGTCATTCATGCTGAGTAAAGCAGATATCACATGATTTTTAACACAGAGTAGCTGTTTATGAGGGGCTTGCATTGTGGTGGGGTTTTTTTGAAGGTTTTTTGTTTGTTTATTTATTTGTTTTTGTTTTTGGTTTTGTGTTTTTTTTATTGGGGATGAGCTTTTGGTTGGTTGGTTGATTGGTTAGACTTTTTTCTGGTTTTCTCCTGTTAAAAACAGCCATGCCTATGAAGGGCTCCATGTACAAGCCAGCTTATTCTATTCTGTTGTGTGTTTTGTGTCTTTGGAGACATTTGCAGGCAAGAGAAATACAATTCATGCCAGCACTATAATGAACACAGCAATACAAGCCATCAGGTACTTCTCTACTAAAAATATGTTATGTTTGCTATTCTCATTAACTTTGGCTGCTTCAAAGCCTCTAAAGTGACCTTGCAAGGAGGTGAGGTGCCATCTGGATGAGGAGCAAATCTCTTCAGGGACAGTGTGGGCACAAAGTACTATGTTTAATTACTTTTATTCTAGAAGATTAAAAAAAAAAACAACAAAATTGCTATACGATCATATAAAAAATAAGTGGCATCAAGGAAGATAGTATAGAATCATATTACTTAGGATCACATTAAAAAGAGGATAATTTTTTTTTCAGCTGCAAGCCTAGTACTTCAGTTTTGAAATGTAAAAATAAAATTTAAAAAATCAGTACAACATAGATATGGCATAATATATATTATAGCTATACCCTGAATAGAAAATAGCCATTTAAGATAACCAGATCATAGATCCAAGTCTGAAACAGATGAGAGATTTTATGGAAGTACGGAAGGGAAGCAGGAAATCCTTGTCATACTGCGCGGATATGACCTAAAATCTCTTGTCTTTTGGCACATTTGAAATATTTGAGTTGAATGTAACTATTTCTATTCGTATTGTTTAAAGGATAGACTGATTAATAACTCTAACATGGGTCATAACTTCTGCTTTAAACAACTTGAAATCTTATTTACTTCAACCATCTTAGATCGATGCTTGCATGATGACTGCCCCGTAAAAGGAATAAGCTTGTCTGCAGATCAAATTGAATATTGTCACTATTTGTATGAGGTCTTGATAGCTCATTTTTGGATCATGGGCACACAAGCATCCAATAAATGTTCATTTTCCACTGTAAAGCAATTATCCTCGATTGCACAGAATTTGTTCCAGTCAGCAAGACCTTTTCAACAATTTGCAATAAAGTGTTCAGAAAGTCATTCACAAGAGTGAAGAAGATTGTATCAGTATTGTTTTCCTAAGAGTAAGACAAAGTAGAAGGCATATGATGTTAGAGAGACATCCCTAGTCACCTAGATTTTCAAGAGATGCGGCAAATATGAGTTTACTCCACCACAGTGTAAATCACCAAAAGGGTTTGAGAGCTGATGAAAGCTACAATCTGACATACTGAAAACATTAGTTTTATTTTTGTTTTTCTGTTCTGCCAATGTGCTTATGAATCAAAATGCAACTACCATGTATCTTCTGTGGACTATAACATTTTTTTTACATACATTTTTTGCAGAAACTTTTTGTTTGTTTGTATTTGTGAAATAATCTGTTTTGATTGTATTTGATAATCAAGTTCTGGAAATAAAAACATCTGATTTATCTGACCCATCACACGAGACAATTCAAATTACAACATTTGACAATAATTCAAAGTGTAAACAACATCAAGATCAACAATGCATTTAGTAAATCTAAATAAAATTTAGATCATCTCTAAATACAATGACAAAATTTAGTTCAGTGTTATAAATAAATTTAAAGTATGCACATAATATGAATATACTGACCACATACAGTTCTGAATATTTTTCCATTGTAAGAATATTAAAAGAATAAATTCTTTAAATATTTAAACATTGATTTGTTGTGCATGGATCACTCATATCTATGCAATATCACATAATACAAAGTAGTCCTGATCATACACTGGCTACAGGTCTCACATGTCAGTATTCCTAACACTTACACGCTAAGAGTTCCCATATAATTAATGTGATCCTTGTTTTTCGCAACACAATCCTATGAACTGTCTTATAGCTATTTTAATATTATGGCTTCATCTTTTGAACTTCCTCTGTTTTTTCAATTTTCTAGCGCTTTTGCTTTGTTCAGAAATACCTACACCAGTAAAAAAATACCCATTTTCAGGAAAGGCATTCATACATAATACTTGTTTCCACTATGCAGATATCTGTCTAACCCATCTGCTCTTTCCTATTTCTACTTCAATATTTGTCTTATTATTCCCACCTCAACTTCTTCCCTCACAGCTCACAATTTTTTATAGTCCAAAATAGACCTTATTGCAGTTCTGCCACTTATTGTCAAAAGGATTATGCAAATGCATCTCTGGCCCTATATGAAGCTTCACTTTTCTTCAAAGCAATATGACAGATGTGCTTATGGCTGGCAGCCATACCCTTAAGCCAAAGCAATGATTGTTCCTGCCTGAACTGATTGTCCTTTTACCTGTATTGTGTTTTCACACGTTTTTAAAAGCAAGTTGGAACTGGGTCTTAAGCAGGAGAGCAAATGAGCACCAGCAGCAGATGAAGATGATTCATCCATGGATTTGAGCCTATAAGAAGGCAAGAACTGGAGCTGGGAAACAGGTGGCTAGAGAAGCTGATGATAAAATAAAGATATATAGTAGAAGAAAAATATGTTAATTTACCTGCAATTAAAAAATGCATTCATTCCTCTTCCACTTACCTTCTCTTAGTGCTGTGTTATTACTGTGTTATTTTCCCCTCCAGACTGTTATATTTACATAGATATGTAGAATTTTTCCTATATACAAATATAAAATGCCTTAGGGAAATTAAGTTTATTAATATAGTAAATTTATTTAATACAAAAAAAAAAATTAAAAAATATAGTAGTGACCCAGCATAATTGTTATATTTAATTTGAGCTACCTTGGCATTTTTCTATCCATCTTTGAGTTTTAAAAATATTCAGTAAACCAGTGGACACCACTCTGTGGCTGTGTGTGTTTGTGTAGTTTGGTCTTTCACACCTCCACTAATTTAATAGCTTTCCGCTAGGATCCACTATCAAGTTCTGCACAGAGATTTATGTATAACATTAGATATCTCACATCTATGTAATGATGACCTAAAATCTGTCCATGTCACTCTTATTTCCTACCTTGCTTAGTCAGCTGTAAGTTTTCCTTCTGTTAGTAGATAGTTTTGCATTGCTTGTCTGGCCTTCAGAAGTCTTGGCACTGCACTATATCTCCATCTTACACATGCACTAACACCATAGTGTGAGATGTCCCAAAGTGAGTGAATCTCAGGAATTCTTGTTGGAGCACTGGGTTTAGATTAAATATTTTTATAACTCAGGTAGAAAGAAGTTGTGCTTAACCACACACTATGGCTCACTCTTCCTTTTCAAGTAAGTCCATTTATAATTTTCCTGTATGAAGTAATTCTGACTACCCAGAACTAAAAGTATCAAATCTCTATAATCTAAATGTCAATTCTATTGCTTTTCTCTTTTTTTTCAGCAGTGCAGCTAAGTCTAGAGCAGATTTATTTGTACAGGCAATAGAACATAGATTTATCTCCTGCATTGGATCTACTTGTGGATGCAAGACCCCCCTCAAAGAAAAAAGAAATCAAGTCAGAAAGACAAGAGGATTCTCTTCCTTCAAAGATAGTTCCAGGAGACAAAGCTATTTAAAATAGACAAGAAGAATTAATCAAATTAATTATTTTTTAAAATAAGTATCAGGAATGGGACTCAGCTCATAACTGAGAATGATTTTTTCCTAAAAATTTTAACTTAAACAACTTCACATACTGCATTTATGGAACATCTAAACTCAGAATTCCTAAGAAACCTCAGTTAGAAAATTCCTCTAAGTTATAAATATCCTAATTTATCTTCTGAAAATGCAGCTATTAACAAACCACTTCTTATTGTCCTTCTGAAAATCCAGCTGAAGATATTACTTGCTCTAGTTTGCATCTACATATTTCACAAATGAGTGCAAAATCCTTTTCTTTAGCCCATGTAATACACTGCATTTTTTTTCTAGACAGTAGCCTCTGCCAGTGAATATTATCCGTCCTGAGTTCCTTACCACATTTCACTCTGGTGGACTGCACCCTGTGAGCCACTTTTCAGTTCATAAGCTTTTTCTCTTCACGTCCTTTTTCATGTGTTAGCTTCTTGGCACAACTGTGGAAATTTTAAAAGTTTTTTTTCTGTGGACATATTTAGAATGCTATGCTATCAGAAATCATGCATAAAGTAATCAAATCAAAGTGATTTTAATACAGAAAAAAGGAAACACTTTCTACCTGACATCAGATCTGTGATATCATCAACTTGCTTATTTAATAAAAGGATAAGATGTAATTTATCTCTAGACACCCTCTGTCAATAACTGCGATATAAAATTGTTTGTATATTAAATAATAATAATAACAATAATAATCTTTTACACTATTATTGTTGTTGGGGAAATCAGAGAAAGGGAGAGGCAAATGGGTTTTCAAAGTTTGCCTATAAAGGTTTTTTGTTTGGTGTCCTCTTGGCTGTGTTTGGTTTTTTTTATTTTATTTATTTATTTTTTTACTTAATTTAGTTATTTATTTTTGTTTTTAAGAGAAATTCAAAAAGTAAGTTGAAGAACCATATGTCAGTATTTCTTGTCATGTAAGAGGGGATTCATATCACACAAGCCCCAACATAAGTAATTTTAAGTAGTTTTCCATTCTTTCTTTATGAACACTGAAATGAAAGGTGACTCGGGTAGAAATGGTCCTAAATATTTTGTACTGAATATTTATTATCAGCAGAAGATGATAGCAACACATGTTTCCACTGAAAGTAATGATCCTGCACTTTTTGCGCCCAATATTTTCACCAGCCTTTTTTTCTGTCTCTCCTGCATTTTGGATATAACCCTGACTGACTCGGTGATCAAACTGCACACCTGTATTTCTCCTGGCTACCCTTGTCCTTACACAGGACTATGCACCTGTCAGAGCCTGATAATAAGAGAAGGACTTCAAAAAGTGCTTCATCATTATGACTGCTTATCATAATCACTCCTGAACACCTGAAAACTATATGCAGGATGGACTGCGGGTAGTCTGCCTTGAGACCCACAAAAAGGAAGGCGAAAGTAGTGCAAAATGTAGAGCGGAAAGTGAGGGGCAGAATCGCTGACCTTTGCCTTTCCCCCCATCCCCATCCCCTGCTGAAAGACACCCTGAGGGCTCCTGGAGCCAGCGCCAAACCCCGGTTGGAGAGAACCCCCCGATGCTGCACCCCTGGCCTGGAGTGAGGAGTGAGTTGTGGGACCCCTGCTCCACTCCTGCATCCCTCGGTGAGCGCACCTGAGGTATGGCCGCAGCCTTCGGGCACCCCCCTGCACCCAAGGGATGGGCTGCTGCATCCTGGCATCACAGAGGGCAGATAATAAGCTTCAAACAGCAGGAAAAAAGGACAAAAACTACTCCGTTCCCTCCACCCTTTCTCAGCAGGAACAAAGGTAGCACCTATTTTACGCTTTCTAAAGCTTGGCTTTTTCTAACTTTTCTCTATTTTTCTCTTTCTTTGACTCTCTTACTATTATTTGGGTTTTTTCTGGGTTTTTTTGACAGAGACTTAGTTCTCTTTACTCCTTTGTGATTAAATGGGTTCATAATAGGACCACTAGTAGGAAAGAAGCAGAAAACATGTCAGGCCAGAAGGAGAGTGGGAAAAAAAAAAAATCTTTGTGAGAAACATACTGATCTTAAATAAACTCAATTAAATTAAATCGATTAACCAAGCAACTATGCCATAAAATTTGGAACCGGACTGACTGAGGGCTTCTGCCAAAAAGAGAAGTCTTCTTCTTATGTCTGGCTCCAGAATCAATTCCCACTGCTGCAGGGAAGAAGCTCATTTTAAAGCAAACCCAGCAGAATAGTGATTAGTTTTCAAGCAACTCAGTCAAACTGGTACCTTAATCCTTATGCTTGCACAAGAAAGAGGAACACATAGGGAAATGCGGAAAAAATAGAAGAACCCATTTCACAAGCAGCATGTTATTAAGTTCAGCTTTAGTAATAGTGAAAGATCCTGACGTGTCTCTGCTGGAGTTAAATAATGTATGTTCCAGAAAAAAGTCCCATTGACTCTCTCCAGAAGAGAAAAAATTTACAACTTGATTAGATTAAATACATAACTATGTTAAATATGCAAAGTGTGGTGAGATGAATTTCAGCCTTAAGCCAGTCCCAAATTCAGTGACGCGGGCTGTATAAATTCACTCTCCTGCCCTCCTCCCTGGGGGCTTTAGCTAGCCCAGTTATTAGGAGGATTAGGAGAGAATTGTACCAAGGACGAGGTGAGAAATCTCAGAAGAGGCCCTTTCCCCGGGACCTTTGTCCCAGGTGTTTATTCTTCGAATTTCCAGGAGGAAAGAGGTAGAACACAGGAAGGGGAGACAATTTATAGCCCCTCGGTCAGGGAAGAGATAGCTGGACCACAGCCAATGGGGTCAAAGAAGGAAGTAAGGGTCACTCTAAGTGGTAAGGAACTTCAGGGGTTCAGGAGGGAGAAACCATTCCCCTAGAGAATTACAACAATGGACAAAACTATACAAGGTTCAAACTTTCTTCTAGTTCTTCATATAAACAGTTGAAGATCCAAATGGGATTATTAATACTCTTAAATTAACATGAACAGAGGTTGTGACAGGACTGCATCCTCTGAGATGGATCTTTTTCATTTTCTTTTTTGTTTTTAAAGACAGTATAAGTTGTAAGCTTTTTAGAGGGGGTAGTATGAATGCTGCAATATTCCCAGTGGAATTTCCTGGTTTCTTTGCATAAACAAAGTGACCCAGCTGCAATGAGCAACTTGAAATATTGTGGCTTAATCAATTATCAAGATACAGTCTGATGACCTTGTACTTTCTTCTCTGTCTTCCAGGAATGTATTAAATTTGCTGTTACATATGTAGTTCGATGTCAACTTGAGCATTTTTCCCTTTTTCTTTTTCTTTGTTTTGTTGTACAGTTTCTACAGAATGTTACAGATGTCATATTTTCTCACCAAAATATAAATCCTCATAGATGATGTGAAATAACTTAGTGATATCAGAAAATCCTTCAGATTTGGGAATTATAAAAAAAATATAATGTTGAGGCACAGTATATTTTTATGACTTGGGCTCTAAGAGGTCAATATGCAAGTTTTTTACTTGGGAGACTTGAGTTTCATTCAAGTTGGAACTGGTCTGAAACTCCACTTTTCATTCAGTATATGAAATTATTATATGCTCACTATATTGTGAAAAAAAAAGTAAACTATACAGATGCAGCAGCAAGGGTTAGATCTTTGTCCATATTATGGTATGTTATAAGAGCTTTTTCTTCATGCATTGAATACTCTTCCATTGACTGCAGTTAAAATAGGGTGGCAAACATGACAATTAGTATTTATGATAATACTTGCAATTTTTTAAAACTATAGTAAATTCATATTTTTTAGCATGTTGTATTTATAACTTTGGAAAAAAATAAAAAAAAAATAAAAAATAAAAAAAAAAAAAACCCAAACTTGAAGAAGCTAGTAATATTTTTTTTTTAAATTTCAGAAGTGCCTCCAAAATTTTTTGTTTTGAGAATGTGGTGGCAGTAGCACCTCCACCCAGACACTTGTTCTCCCTCCCAAAGAAATGAGGGAGAGAATCAGAAGGGGGTAAACAAAAGAACTTCTGGGTCAAGATAAAGATCAAGCACTAGTGTGAGAGACAGAAACAAGTTTAGTATAAACTGTTTAAATTTCTCATTGATAAAACAGTTCTTGTGGATTTTGGACATATAAGAATCATGGGTATGTATGTCATATATAATTATTATATTTTTTCTTAATTGGTGGAGGATGATCAGATATTAGAGGAGGCTGCCCAGGGGAATGGTGGAACTCATCCCTGAAAGGGTTCAAAAAACATGTGTGTATGGCACTCAAAGACATGGTTTGATGGTGAGCATGGTGGGATAACACAGCTCTAGGGTAACAGTTGGATTACATGACCTTAGAAGTTTCTTCCAGCCTCAATGATTCTGTAAATGGTACAAAAGGATTTGCTCACCACCACAAGATCAATGCCCAGACAGTCTTCAAGTAGCAGGTAGTTTAGAAAATTTCCCCCTGATTCTATTGCTAACCATGATGTTTTGTGCTACAAAATTTACCTTTGGCGAGTTGGGATCAGCTGTCCCAGCTGGGTTCACCCCCATCCCCTCGCTCATCACCAGACTACTCTCTGGGGCAGCAGAGTGAAAATGAAAGGCCTTGAAGTTGTGCAAGCACTGTTTGTCAGTAGCTAAAACATTAGCTTTTATGTTAGCTGAATCCCATTTTATGTGATATGCGTAACACTTTGTGCATAATGCTTCAAAAGCAACAAAAGGGCAAGCCAGGGAAAAGTCTACTGCTGCTTGCAGCTGGGCCTTGAATTGGAAAATCTTGTTCCTGTGCATTTCAGCCCCTGGCTCAGCCAGAAGCACTTCATCCCACCACTGTGAAGATGATTATTTAGTGCTGTCATCACAAATAACTTCAGTTTCACCAGCATTGGTGATGATCTCATCGTTATATATATTGTTACTTTGAAATTCTTTCAAAATTTCTAGTTACAGATAAAATGTCTTTAAAAAAAAAAAAAAAAAAAAAAAAAAAAAAGAAGAGTGACCCTTCTGGGAGCATAGATTTTTTAAACTTTCACCTTGGCCAACTGGATGTATGGTTAGTTCCTATGATGGGCAACAGTATTCTGATCCTTCTGAAATCTCAGAAATCATGTATTTTCTAATGATTGAAGAAAACTGAAGCAATTTTCTCATCTCAGATGGCACTTGAACACCTAGTAATAAAAAAATGGTGATACTTATTACAATCATTATTTACCATTATTTTGGCTGAGGAAGTGTAATTAACCTAGTTTGGTCTCTATTTCCTTAAATTGACAACTATTTGCTATGAGTCTCTATCTAGACTTCATTGGCTTCTGTGTTGAGGTAATTATGTCTTTTAGCAAAGAGCTGTCTTTACATTGGTAAATCCTGAAGCTGAATAGGATGCATCAAGGTGATTTACACTGGTGAGGAAAATGAGCAGATTACACAGGTGGAAGGCAAGTGCAATTGATTCAGAAAAATAGATGAAAAATTCACTTATCTCATTAAATTTTGTATATCATATGTGACACACTAGCCCTTCTTATTATTGGATCAATGTGTGTGAAGCTCCTTAGATTGCTAGATTTCTTAAGGACTGCCTTGTGTTGTGACAATAGGAAGTTATAACAGTTTGAGATTCAGAAGTGAGACCTCAGGACTGTAAGAGGCTAAGCCATCTTTCCGTCTGCTCTTTTGTTTTGGACTTACCTTGTGCCAAATGTAAGCCTGATCAGAAAATTTCTGTGTGCTCAGAACTGGATTAAAGACTTATTGCTTAATGTTTTTTTACTCTCTGTAAGAGTTCAGTATAGGTGGGCAGAGACTGAGGAAGAAAATAATAATATGCAGGCAGTGACAGGAGAGAAAAAAAGATGAAAAGATAATTGTAACAAACATTTCAATTTCATTTATAAGAAAAAATGAGGAGTATTTTATTCTTTGTGTAGCAGCACAGGTAATTTTAACCATGTGGGATATCATAATGGTTGGTATGTCTTTTATTGTTACATTGGTCACATCAAAATGCATAGATTTTTGTAAAAGTTTATACTTTTCTCACATCAAAGTGAAGGTATTCCCTTTGTATTTCCCTCTTATTTTTATCCCAGAATGAGACTGCATTAAACTGTCTAGTTCCTTTTGATTTTCTGAAGTGTATTTTGAACTTTTGCTTCAAATTGCATTCTGATTTCACAAAATGATTGTTAGTTAAATTTGAATTTTCCTTCTTCAGCATTTCTACTAAACTTGCAAGATTACTGGGGATTTGACCCAGGGAAAAATATGCACTTTCACGATGTAATTGGAATAATTTCAGACACGCATCTCAGCAAAGCCAATTGCTCAAGTGGGACCAGACTTTGATATATACACTTATTTTAGAGTTCCACTTTATTTTACAAGGAGTCCAGTAGAAATGAATGGACATGATTTTGATACAATTTTCTTTGTGTGCTGAATGATGAGTTATTCTGTCACTTTTATATGCTTGGCTCCCAGAATAAGATAGATCAGTGTTTCATGAAAATTTGCTTGTGTGAAAATTAGATACGTCATTTTTCTGTCCTGCAGATCTGAAAAACAACTAGTTCCTGTCCTCTCAGTGCTTATCCTTTATGCATATAAAAACTGGTGTTATGATCTAAACTAGCCTTCATTTCTCTAGATCAAACAAATTGAATTTCTTTAATCTTTTTTTAAAAGCAGATAAAATTTGCCTATTTTGCCACAGCATCTAAGTATCTTATGTGCTTTTGAAGTTTCTCTAATTGTTTCAAGTTTTTATATAAAAAAGGGTTTTAAAACAAGAAAAAGAAAAAATGAGACTTTGAAAAAGGTTTACTTTCCACATATCTTAGAGGTGCTATTCAAAACCTGTTTTCTTTATCATATAAGAAAGAAGGGCAAGGGATACTCTTTAATAAAGAATCTTACAGAGATTACAGAAAATTTCCAGGTCAGATTTATTAAGAAGAAGAGAAATATTCAGATTTCTGAATTCTTTTTTGCAACAGCCATTTTTAAAATTTTTTGTTTTGTTTTGTTTTTGTTTTGTTTTTGGTGTTTTGTTTTGTTTTGTTTTTGTTTTGTTTGTTTGTTTGTTTGTTTTTGTTTTTTGTTGGTTTTTTGGTTGTTCTTTTTTGTTGTTGTTTTGGTTTGGTTTTGTTTTGGTTTTGATTTTTTTATTATTTTTGCTTTTTGTTTGTTTGTTTTTGTTTTTTGGTCATTTTTTGGTATTTCTTTATGCATTTGTTTATTTATTTTTTCAATGGACCAATCATCCCTTTTACAATCATGACATGTAGAACACATAAGATTGTGTCAACAACTTTTACCAGATAAAGATTCCTGTGGATTTCTAACAACTCTATCCCATCCTTCTCACTTCTCAAAAAATGCAATTGAGATAGTTCTGCATAGTTTGCTGTTAACAAATCTGTAATTCCTGATTCTTTCCCAATGTTTGTTTAATAAATAGCTAGCAGAATATTTCTGTTTGTTGTTTCTCTCTTCATTTGTATAGATTTTTACAGCTTCCTCTTCTATCCCTTACTGGAATCTGGTTTAATTGAGCACAATCATTCCTTAGGACTCTCACACTAAAATCAACCCTCCTCACTTCTCAAAAATAATAAGTAGCCATTGAGAGATAAGAATGAGAAGTCCTGCAATTCTCTAATATAAATTTCTTCTAGCCTGGCAGCCTTAAACATTTTTAGCATTAGCTAAATACTCTTTAAAATGCTTGCTCTCTCTTCCTTCTTGCTTCTGTCTGTATCTACATGCTGTTAATTTTAGCTATGTTGAGCCTCTGGCCACAATCAACCTTTTTCATGAAGTCTGAGAGGAAAAAAACTCTGGGGGGAGAAAGATTTTAGCCTCCTATGTATTATATGTTACATCTGCTATAAGTCAATCAGTGTTAGGCTTAGGATGCTGCAGAAAGATTTACTGTGCCTCATAGCACTTTGCGAGGCACTAGCTCAGCACTGACCAAATAAGGAAATACCTACTCTTAAAGTTCGAAATTAAATTTGCCTGAGTTCAATGAGAAACTTTACAGTGGCTTCAGAAAACTTTGGAGCAACATTTTAGAACATGGTACTGGACCAATCTCTAAGTACAAAATGTATATCAAAACTCCAGCTTCCAGTCGGCTTTCAATTATTGCTGACTGCAAAATTTTCCATGGCTGAGTTTAAAGAATCTCCCAATGAAGCTTTCTTTACCACCTCCTCTCCTCTGTACACACATCTACTTCCAGCCTGAGACAAGGAACCAAACAAATCACAACAACAGGAATAGCAACAAAACTTGTAGTCTCAAGGTCGTGCCAGAATGACAGGCTGCTTCTGAGTGAAAGCCAGATAAAGGAAGACAGTTGCTTCATGTTGGCAATATGATGGCAGCCATTCTAATTTTGATATATAAGGATATAGCAACAATGTTACTTCTTCAAAGTCTCTTTTCCTGATCCCATCATCAGTGCTCTCACTGGAGCAACAACAGCATGACTCTGAATTGGGTTGTGGAAGGAAGGACAAGTGGATATGTCTGGATGTTAAGGCAAGGAATAGTCACCAGACTGTTTTCCCCACCTTTTCCAAAATATTCTTTACACTTATGATGAGTTGATGCTGGCCAAATGCCAGTGCATCCATGAGAAATCCTTTATTCATTTTCTTCACAGAGAATCACTTCCGTGGCTAACTTTTTTTCCCTCTTCACCAAAAATCAATTCATGCAAAACAGCACAACACTAAAGAGATTCATCCTGAAAACAAGTGCCAGAGCCACTCTTTTCTGTGAGCTGGTTACTATGGTCTTCTGATGGCCAATGGAGCTTTGGATCTCCTTTGGCAAGCAGACAGATTTAATTTATATAAGGTAGGTGTTGTAGATATAAGAAATAACTGCAAATATATGAAGTAGCAAGAAAACTCTCTTCTGTCTTGATGGGAAAAAGTACTCTCCTAATTTTGAAAGAAATTAGATGCAGAAACCCAGGAACACAGGGCTTTATGTGTGAAATCACAAAATTGTGTGTTCAGGTAGCAAATATATTCCTCGAGGACATGGAAATATCAACAAGTCATGTATTGCCACAAAGCATTCCCATGTACTGAACTCAGCCCTCTGTACTGTTAATTGCTAGAATGAACTAAGCTTTTGGCCCAAGTAAATGTTTACTCTCCTAAACAATTTCTGTGCATAATTCATGTGCTAGCACAAAGAACATTTCTAACAAGTATTTTTAGATGTGACCACTGGAGGATCAAAGAATGCAATACTAAAGATGAAGATTTTTCTTTGGTGAATGGCATTAGTGTCAAGAATGTTTATGGGCATCTTTTCTTCCAATAATATAGGTCTGGCCCTACAGCTCCTTCAAGGAAGGCACAAAACTGATTCCAACATCACCTCTCAAAACTTTGTCCTAGTTCAACTTCACTTATTTGTTCTCTCTAATGTTATTCTCTTATGTAGAAACTTAATCTCAGTGAGTCTACTAGTGTCAGCTTTGTAATCACAATGAACCTGCTAATTTCAGACTGGAACAAAAAAAAAAAAGACATCAAACATATCTGTCTTTTGTCAGTGCAAATGATTGATAACAGCCCTCTTTTCCTGAATAGCTGAACACTCTTTCTTCATATACAGTAGTAATTTAAAAAAAGAAACCTGCATTTCCTGTTTGGTAGACTGTTAGGCTGCCATAGACTAAAATTGTTTTATAATGAACAAGAATACAGAAAAAGGTATGCCTGTGAATATAGTTGTTATGAATGTTTAGGTAAAAACTAGCAACAGACTTTTGAAAAGAAAAAGAAAACAAACTCTTGCAGTGTGCATTTTGGATTTTGTGAAATTTCTGTAATTTTTGTTATTAAGTTTCTGCAAGGTTTCATTCCTGCCCATTTTTAACAATTCCTATCCCCACATCCTGCTTCCCTTGATCCCTGTCCTTAACTCACATAATAGGCTTGGCTCTGCCCATTGTGTCTTCTTAATAGTCCTGGCTTAGCCCATTGTATAACTTTGTATCTTATCTGTGAACACACCCCTGGTTCTTGATGGCTCTAGCCAGCCAGGTGGCTCAGCGAAGGCCTCAAGTATTTCCACGCCCCTTTCACCCCTATATGGCAATGTCAGTGCCCCCTTGTACCTAAATCACTCCCCCTCATTTCCATCTGTAACGCCCATGTTCATAAGGGCAAGTAAGATCTCTCACAGACACTCATGCTTTGACCACCTGGGCCTTTGCCCTGAATAAACACCTTCCTAAGTAACACCAAGTGTGAGCTGCTCCTTTCTTCCAAACAAGGTCACGTCTCTGTCTGAAATCTGGACCCAAAGGACTAACTCGTTTATATGGTGTCTGAAGAGCAGAGCTAGCTGGAGAGACAAGCTTGGAAGGACCATAACAAACCTCAAAATCAGAAGAAAATAAACAATTCTCAGGTTCCAAAAAAGCAAATATTAGGGTGCATTGTATGGAAGGGGAAAAAACCTAAATAACAACAGAAATTCCCTCTCAGCAAAACTGTGAAGCTCTCCTAGGAAGAGGTTAATCCCAAATTCTTACCAAGTTTCTTTTCCCTTTATTTTGTTTCTCCTTACAGTAATTTTCAACATGACCCTTTGGCTGCAGTTTTTACTGTAACTTCAGGGCTGAAAATACCACAACAGTTTTCTTTATAATTTTTATATCACATACTATTTAACAGACAGTTGCTATGCCAACTACACAGTATTGTGGGGAGTTTTTATCCTTATATTTTCTATTGTGGAAACTGGTGAAGTAAAGACACATTCAGAAAATGAGGTAATACCTATTCCATGTAATCTTTTATTTTATATAGTAATGGAAGGTTACCTGTAAAGATGGAACCAAATAACTATCTTTATATCTTTGGTAGGAAATACCAGTATTGCCTTCACAGAGTGAAAGATAATACTTCTGGCAATTTTACTATCACACGGCCTTACAAGCAGCAAGATAGAAAGAGAAACTAATGTGAGAGACAATATTTTGGAAATGTATTATAGGAGAAAATAAAATAGGTCTTCATATGAAAATCAAATGTATTTTTCATGCCTGGGGAAAGTGCTCTTGAAGAAATACAAACTCTCCTTTGCACCTGTTTTAAATGACATATTGCCAAAGATGTCCACATAAATGAATAAATTTATATTTTGCTCTAGCTTTTGATGATGTAAATCATAATCTAAGAAGCCATGCTTTATTCTCTAACCACACAACAGACTGATGAAAGCAACAAAATAACAGAATGTTCTTCAGCTAACTCCCAGTCATGAAAAGAAATGGTTGGAAGACAAGTGTGGTTTGAGATCAGCTTCTGAAATGTTCAGTTCTGATGGGTGTGTGAGGCAAGCTGACAGGAAGAACTGACAGGGAGCACTGACAGAATTCCTGCAAGGGGACAATGTATCAAGTGGGAAAACAGGGTTAAACTGCCCCAGTCCCTGACTGTAACAGGAAAAAGATAGTGCAGATAAGGAAAGTAAAGGTAAGAAAACCTAAAGGTAGCAATAGAAAATACTAGCACCTGTGAAATGAAATAAAATAAAAACATCTAATAAATGTCAGACTGTGTAGTCCAGATGCCAGAAATAAAACATAACTCAATAAGAGTTATATATATTTTAACAGAGATGGCTTCGTGCCACAAGAATCAATTCAGGGGTGTGCAGGTATGGGATTTTGCTTTACCTCATAAGACCTAAGTAGCATCTTCAGAAAGAATGGCTTTATTCAGATCTTAAAAATTAATAACCATTATAATTAAAAAGTAGCTCCATTGAAAAGAACCAATTTACATCAGTATAGTATAAATCCCTAGAGGAATAAAACCAGAGTTCTGCATCTACATTGGAGTTAGGATTCTAAGTCACAAAGAGCAACACCATGTAGGGGCTTAATGCCACCTTTTGGTTGAGGCTTAAATATTCTAGTCAGCATATTTGATTTGGTTTCACTGAATTACTCCCTTCATTTTCACTGGGACAGACTTAATTTTCTTCCTAGTAGTTGGTAAAATGCTGTAGTTTAGATTTAGTATGAGAATAATGCTGAGAACAAACTGATGCTTAAGTTGTTGCTGAGTGTTTACTCTTCATCAAGGACTGTTGAGATTTCTGTGCCCTGCTAGTCAGCAGGGGAACATGAAGCTGGATGGGAGCAGGGTCAGGACAGCTGAACTGGTCAAAGGGATATTACATTCCATAAAATATCCTGGTCAGTGTATAAACTGGGTTGAGCTGGCTGCAAGGGGTCAATCTCAGCTCAGGGATGGGCTGGGTTGGTCAACTGATGGTGGACAATGTGCATCTCTTGTCTTTATTTGGTTTCATTTCTGTCTCTCCATTTTTCTTTAAAATTATTATTATTTGTAATATTATATTTTACTTTGTTTTAATTACGAAGCTGGTCTTAGCACAGGAGGTTTGCTTTTTTCCTGATTCTTCCCATGCCACTGGAGTGGGAGTATAGAGGTGGTGTGAGTACTGTGTGGTAGTGAGTTGCCATCCGGAGCAAGGTATGGCCACAACAATTATACATAGATGAAAGAAATAGTTTAAAATCTAGAAACTGTATTTAAAACCCTAGTCTTTTAACAATATCTGTGCAGGTATATTTCTCTGTGCACATGTATTCCTAATGACAGCATTAGAATAGATGGTTACTAAGGGTTTATTGGTGTTTTTGTTTTGTTTTGGTGGTTTGTTTTTTTTTAATTAAATATATATATGCAGATCTCGTTTCAGAACAGAGGTTTTCGCATGCAAAACCATAAAATATTTTTAAAATAATTTCTTTTCTATTCTTACAAGAAAAAAAGACAATAACAATAAGAAAATTATTGATAACATTGATTTAGAATAAGTGATAGAGTGCATACTGCAAGTAAACTTACCTGCATGTAACCCCAGTAGGAAGATGTCTAACATGGAGACCCAACTTTCTTACCTTCTCAGCTGGAAATATACTGCATTGATGAGAAAATATGAGAAAGCTGACTCTTCTTGTTTTTCCCATCCTATAGTTAAATAGAAAGATTTATTCAGTGCTTTGTGTCTATAACTCTACAAACATCATGAATTAATAACAAAGTGGGAAAGAATTTAACAAACACTTTTGCCTAGAATGTGCATTAAGGCAACCACTTCATGAAAGTAAACAGAAATATTAGGACTGCAACACCTCCTGTTTCCAGCTCCCTTCCCCAGTGTGCAGACACATCACATACCCTGTTTAGCAAAAATAAATATCTCTTTTTTGGAACTGCCAGAGTGCTTTCCTTTCACAATGTATGGAAATACATAGAATGATGATTTGGGCTAGAAGGTTAATTTTGTCAAATCTACTTGGTCAGTTCAACAAATTTGATTTCATGACTGCTTAAAGATTTCTTATGAATAAATGTCAAATCCTAACCTAGAATATCTTTACCAAGACCAATTACACTTTACCCTCTGCAACTCGGTCTTTTCCTGGACTATTAGCATAGCTCTAAGAGATATTCCTAATATTTAATCCAAAATCCTCTTCTGCCATTGAATCTCATAATTCCTCTTTCTGTTTTGACTGTCTAAGGTGAGCAATTGGTCCCTGTCTTGCTTAAACTATAGCTTTTCAGATTTAATGAAAATAATGTCTTTTCATTCTTTTTCTCTATAGAATGAACATGCTCAGATCACTTAGCCTTTTCTCAAATGTCTTATTTATTTAAAACTTGTATTATTTCTTTGCATCTACTCTAAATTCCCTTCCATTATATATAATTTTTTTTCTACCTCCTCCCCAAAACTGTGGGTAGAGTTCCAGCTCATTCTTTACTAGTGTGGATTACAACATAACCATTTCATTTATATGATACTTCCTTTTTGAGAGGACTCAAAAAGGGTGGAGGAAAAGTGATGCTAGCTCTCTAACTTCTGCCTTTTAGAGGTACAAGAATAAGATAATATTCATGTGCATTAGGTTGACATTCCCAGATATTGGAAGTGGGGGGGCTGCAGGGGTGGCCTATGTAAGAAGAGGTCAGGGCTGTCCTGTGCTGGACACAGGTTGTTCCAGGAGCAGGAGGTGCAACAGGAGTCAGAGCAGAGATTCCCTGCATCCCACTTGAGAGGCCATGGTGGAGAAATAGAAAAGAATAAGAGGAAGCAGCATATATGTTATCTCCTACCACTTCATCTCCCTGAAGCATTTGGGGTGAGGAGTCTGAGACAAAGGAGTGAAGTTGAGCCTGGGAAAGAAAAGGAAAGATATTCTTGTATTGTTTTACCTTTGTTTCCCACTACAAAATCAGTCATTTAATATTCATTTTACTTTGATATAAATTATCTTTCCTCAAGTTCTTTCTTCTCACAATAGTAAATATGCTGTTTCCCTGCCTATCCTGGCACATGACCATCCTTGCAACTGTTCTTCCTATTTTTCCTCTGCATACCCTTGGGGGTGTGAGGGAATAAATGAACTGGGTGGACATTATGCTTTTTGCCAAGCTTGACCCTGCACTTCATGGTAGGGATTTTTTTTTTATTAAATTATGTCTATCTCTTCTGTGCTTTGCATGACTGTACTCTTTCAAATGGAAAATAATTACATCTAAACCCAGCAAAATATACACAATGTGCATACGCACACACACACAAAAGAATTGTTTGAGTGACACATCATAAAAGCATCTTATTTATTAAAAAAAAAAAAAAAAAAAAAGCAAAAAACAAACCAATGAATAGGATTCATCACTTTACATCGTAAGGAAAAAAAAAAAAACCAAAACACCATATTGTGAATATAACTCATATTTTGACAGCTACTTGAATCTGTCAGTAAAACTAAAGAAGAAATTGCCTGTCTGAATATCTGCATCAGTATTGACTTTGGATCAGAGGCATACTTCTGCAGTAAATCTGATCATATCAACTTCCTGTAGGTAGGTTCTCTTTCTAGGAAAATGCAGTTTTAATCCATTCAGATAAAAATAAAATCTGTGGTAGTTGGGGACAAGGTTTTGGGAACAGAATGTGCTAGGTTAATGGTTGGACTCAATGATCTTAGAGGTCTTCTTCAAATTTAAATGAGTCTATGATTCTATGAACTGTGTTTCAGGAGGTCAGTGTGCACCCACTCCAGGATATCCAGCCCAAGGGACCAAATAAGTATTAATTTGAAGGAAAGCATTCAAACCATATATAGGTGAGTGAGTTCTTTTTTTTTTTTTTTTGGTCAGGAAATGTTACTTCCTAGGCTGCTTGGAGTTGATCCTCCAAGATCTAAGACACCAAAGAAGATTGCCATGTAGGCTGCTATCATTACCTTTTCTGTTATTTGTAGAAGTGAAACTGATCACGTAACAGCCTCTAGAAATTACCTATAATGTGCATCAGGAAGCTTCACTCACATATTTTTACTTTAGTGAATTAAATATGTGGTCCCATGCATATTTTGCTAGTACCTTTGCTTATTTTACTCAATTCAGTTGTTAAGAGCCAGAGAGTTATTAAGGCATTGGCATGTGCATAAAATTTTTTCTTAAATTCCACCTGAATTTTCTCATGTGTCACATATACCAACTAACAACAACTTGAAATTCTGCTTATCAGAGATGGAATAAAAATTATTTGTTCATGTGGTAGATTAAATTTTGGTGAAGTAAGAAAACTTGCTTATATTTTATTCTGATCAGGATTTCAGAAACAGTCAGAAAGGGTTGAGAGGGCTTCCCCAGGAGTAAGGATTGTCATGGTTTTTCTTTTGCCCTGTGTAATATTTCCACTTAGGGGAATATTAACATGTTCGATCCTTTGTACAACATTTCTCTTTGTCAGCATCTTGCTTTGAAACTTCTGTCCTTATCCACAAAAAATGACACTTGGCATATGACTACAGTGGCTTGGGGATTGGATGGATTCATCTTCTGTTTGTCATTCAGTAACAGGTTCATGTTGAATCCTCCATATACCTGAATATAATAGTGAAGTGCAAAAAAGTCTTTTTGACATTGTATCTCCTTTGTTTGTAAAATTTGATACCTGATATTCACTGCTTCATGTTTTTTCCTATTTTGATATCCAAGATTTAAGTGTTATTTTAATTCCATGTGACCACTAATGCTAAACACAGAGGGTCATTAAACAATACTACTTTCATTTCCCCAAAGATCTATGTAAGCTGAAAAGAACCAAAGAAATGGCAAAGTACTATTGCTTAAGATAGATATTAATAACAAATTATTAGAGAAATTATAATAATAACATGCACATATAAATGTATTTCTACAGATACATATCTTCTTCTAATAAACCATTTCTATAATGTTTATCAACTGATTCAAATTTGCTGTAATTTCCAGGAACTCGCACAAGAGAAAAATCATGGAAGGCCATCCACGGAAGGATTTCCTGTATACCACCAAATGATGCTATTAGTGGCCTTGAAAATGAAAGCAAAATTGTACTTTTTTGCACAGATGGCCACTTTTTGATGAGTTTGAATGCAATCAAGAGATGAAGTAATGAATAGGCATCAAATATTTTATGATATATTTTGCATAAGCATCATGTACTTTTATCATGCAAAGAACTTTCTATCAAACTATGAAAACTTTCCATAACTGACCATGCAGTTTTCATTACACTCTATATACAAGTCCAAGCCCAAGCCCAAGACAATTAATTCCACTGACTATACTTCAGAATTAGATAACTTAATGAGAATGAGTAACTTAGCATGCTGATATCTTCTCCTCCACTGTTTTTTATGTAAGTCTTATTATCAGGAATACTGGTTTGGGAGAGAAGGCTGGGGGATGGAAATCTCCTCATCTTAAAGTATCTTCTATTCAGAGGTTCAAAGCTTTTAGAACAACCTAAGAACTATAACTTCTGCAATGGGAAGAAAACATAGAGATTAATAACTTAAAAAAAAAAACCCAAACTATAAAAGGTTTATAGAAGTGGTTTGTGTTTAGAAGATAAATATTGTTATGCATCATACATCGCTTGAAAAAAGGTAGGAAGCAAGGGAATCTGAAACTTCTCTTTCTCCAAAATAGATAATTTTCAGTGTGGGTGCATTGTGGTGAATAATGATTGTTAGCTATTTTAATCCTACTTAGCAAAAAAATGTTGCTTCAAGGAAAACTAGTATTTTATATTAGTCTTCATCTCCAGTGGAAACAAAGACGATAAAAATTTAACTAATTGTTTTATTCTAGTTTTGGTTCTATTATAATTATTAAGTAATTGCTAATGTACATTTGAAAATTCATTCTGCTACTGTTTCTATGGTATAATTTGATTTTATGGAGATCTAATGACACATGATGGATGTTGCTGGATAACAATCTCTGTCTTCTTTACAGGGAAAGCTTTGAATGGGTTCTATGCAGCCAGCTGAAGATTTCCAAATCTTCCCATATCTACTTGAAGTGCTATTGCTAACAATTCATACCTGAAATATTTGAAAAGCCATATTAAAACTACAGTACATTTTCCCAGTGTTTAGAGCTCTTTACTTTAATGAACATCATCAAAAGAGGCATAGCATCATCAAGAATTTTATATGATAATTCAGATAGAGTGAAAAGAGAAATGATAAGGTTAAAAAGGGGATACCTAACCATCTGTGCAATTGTTAGAAGATTTAAAAAATTCTACCTACTTACTATCATTATAATTTTCTTTAAAGATAATGAAACATTCACAGCAGATATTATCTGAGATTATCATATCTGTAATATGCTTAAAAACCAAACAAATCTGAGAATGGAGCTTGTCAATCAAGAAAAACCATGCTTTCTCCTAGATAGCAATCACAATTATGAATCATTTCTAATTCTGATATACAGCATAGAGCTAGATTAATCAGGCTTTATGATCTGTACATATGATTAATATCTAATCAATGTATTGCCCACAGGACACTTGAAATACCACAGAGAATGCTAAATAATGTAGCTTCTGGAAGAAATTTTACTTGAACACAATAAAAATTACTGTTAAGAGAAGTCTTTGACGCTTCCTCCATAAGATCCTCATGACAAGCTGTTGCTGGATGAAGAGATATTGATATGGGTTGAAAACTGGCTGAATGGTCAGGCTCAGGGCATGGTGACCACTGGCAGGCAATCTAATTTGAGGCCTAAGTCTCAGTAGAGGGCGCCAGTACTGTTAACATCTTCTTTAATGAACAGGGTAATTAGTTAGAGTGTACTCTCATTGTGTTTTCAAGTAATCTGAAACCCAGTGATGTGGTAGGTTTACCAGGTGGTTCTGCTGCCATTCAGATGGACTGAAAGATTGGAGAAATAGTCCAACAGAGATTGTATGCTGCAGAGGAGAAATGGGCCACTGAATGAATCACTATGATTCCAACAGAAGCCGTTTATTGTTTACATTACCTGCCAGATATAGATTCAACATCTACTGACCATGTGGGCACACACCTCTGGGTTGGCTAAGCTGCTTCTTCATGAGGCAGGCACACATCCCTCAGGACACCCAACTGGTCAAGTGTTCATCCTCACATTGTGCTTCCCCTATCTAGGGTTTACATTTTTTGCAGACATTTTCTCAGGCTCGCTTCTTATTTTTGATCCTGTTGTTTTCTCAGTAACCTTGATGAATTCCTGAGAGCTCTAACAACAAAACTGCAGGTGGATTAAAAATACTACTCACAACCAGTTTGGTTGGTGCATCAGAATGCCCTGTTATACAGATACATTGCTACAGTATGCTGTTCTCAAAAGGGAAATACCAAGTCCCTCATCTAGGGAGGAATAGCCTATGCAATCGTACGGTCTGACCAACTGGAAAGGAACTTTGCAGAACAGGGGACAGACAAGGTGACCATGCCCAGCAATGCACCCTTGCAACAGAGAAGACCAACAACAATCTAGATTGCATTAGAAAGCTAATGCCTGGCAGATCAGGTAAGGTTACCCTTCCCTTCTTCTGAGCGCTGGTGAGACACATCTGAAGTGCTGGGTTCAGTGCTAGGGTTGACAGCACAAAAAAACCTTGTGCATAGTGGAGCAAGTCCAGCAAAGAGCCACAGATGTACGGATTTGTCACAAGGAGAGGCTGAGAGATCTGGGACTGTACAGTATGAAGATAAAAAGGCTCAGGGGGTCATATCAACAAGGATAAATACCCAAGGGAACACTTGAAAGAAGATTTTCTTACAAGTCACTCTCAGTGATAGAATGACAGGCAATGGGTAAAAATTGATATAAAAAAAATATTTTTAAAAAGAAAAAAATTACTCTGGGTGTCCAACAGTGGAATAGCCAGGGAACATGTGATGTCTTGATCCTTGAAAAAAATGAAAATCTGATTGGAGATAGTCTTAAAGAACATGCTCTACCTGGCTTTGCACAGAGAGCTTGGAGTGGAAAACTTGCAGAGGTGTTTTCCAACCTGTGTACCATTTCTGTCCAGCATTCCTATTCCCTGGGCTGAATTTTATTTATGTCACATTGGAAAAACAACTAAATATTTTGTTTTCTTAATTTAAAATAAATCTCTTTTGTATATCTGACTGTCCATACTGAAAGAGGCTTAGATGGAAAACAACTTCAGTGTGAGACAATGAAATATTTTCAGTGTAAATAGGAAAACCTGCTTACTTTAACAGGAATGTATGGTATATATTTTTTCAGATATTTTAGAACAGGTATCTGCCAAGAGGAAAATTCAGAAAGGATTTTTGGACAGTGGAGGGCTGCTTCAGTTTGCAATTTGGAGATTTTTTGACGTGGAGACACAGACCACATGAATTTCACAGAGAGAAATTACATGGGGGATGAGAGGGAATTGAAATTTGGACAACTTGTAAGATATACCAAACAATTATTGAACAAAGTTTCCTGGAGTTTATAATAAATTAAATATGTAAATTATGTAAACATGAAATTACTATATGGATTGTTCTTTATATATCCATGTGGATGTCTCTTCTGCTTACTGGACTCTTGACTGCAGCAGACTGATCCCGCTGTGGGCAAAATAAAAATTATGTTTCTTTCTTGTTCACTGTTACTACTACAACCAATCTGAAATATGGCAGTAGGTCACCAGTCAGAGCCTATATTAGTGCAGTCAGTGAAGATAACACCTGACATCACCGACCAAGCCTCACTGAGCTCACTATGCAGTGCATACAAGTTTGAAGCGAAAGAGATATTTCATACTGTAACCTCAGCTGTCTTATAATGAGGTAAACCACCCAAAACAACTAGTAAGGAGGCCCAATGTTGTTTCTGGAGAGAAGACCCTTCATTTCAAATCTGGACTATGAATGAATGCCCACTTGAACACTAATATTATTTAATACCTCTGCATGGAATTTCTACACAAGATAAAAAGGTCTCATTTAGATTCTGAATTATTTTATTTTAAATTGTCTTCACATAGTTTCAATATCTCCCACTTGCAGTGATTCGGCTTTCCAATGGGTGCAGCTCCGGCCAGCCCTGCCGCCACTACATCCAGGGGCTCACTTTGCCAGACGCGTGGGCAAACTCGACAACGGTGCGGATAGTGCGCAGAATAGAAAGGCGGGACTCTCAGCGTGTGCAACCAAGGGATGCGTGTCCCAAGGCAGCGCTCCGAGGAGAGACGCTGGCCTCAAGATGGCACGGCTTTTTATTAGGTGGGTTCAGGGGTGGGATTGCGTGGGACCAATTACAACCTTTTGCCAACGTATAATGAGGAATGCAGAACTTTTGAACCAATAGTAAGTAACTTGGGGAGGAGGAATACATGATGAGGGGGTGGGGAAGTTATATAACTTAAAGATTGACAGGTAACCGAAAAGTGGTAAACAACTATTATGGGATGGGGTTACCAGGACAACCAGGATTTTGGCGGGAAGGTTTGGGGGGGGAAGGAGAGTCTGAGGGAAGGGGAGAAGGAGAGGGAAGGAGAGGCCATCTTAAACAATAGTAATAATTACAAAATTATAAAACACAAATTATAAAACCAAACCGGAGCAGTGAAAACCCAATTGGAATTGAATTTAAGCACCACCACACCCACTAGGACATATATATAGAAACAACTTCATAGTGGATTGTTAGAACATGTGGACTTTGGTTGGAACAGAATTATTCTTTGTTTTTTTCAAATAACACTACACAGTCCTTTCATAGTACTAAGACAAAGGTGGTGTTTAGAAAAAAATAGAAAAGAAATAGAAGGTGTATTAATGCAGATTTTTTTTTCCAGAAGCTTTGTGATATTAAATTATCTGTGAGTGTGCATTTCTAGGTGAGCAATTAACATAAGAATTGCCACCCATGGTATCAAGCATCATTTTGTCCTAAGAGTCATCTAACATTTATCAGTGTATCCATTTTGAAGTACAATAATCTTTATCCTGTTAGGGTGATACTCTGTCTCGTGTTTACAATACATAAATGGAATCCTGAAGTAACTATCTAGTACAATTCAGAGATGAGTAGGAGAGATCTCTACTTAAGTGTACACATTTATTGTGTTTTAATCACCACTTGGGCTAGCTCACTGCAAGGGAGAGTTCATCACCTGCTTGGAAGGGTTCAAAGAGTGAATACTGGTTTCATCTATATTTGAACTGCAAGAATGGTACAGGAAGTAATACAAATATTGTAGGGCTACAGGTAGAGCAAATAAAAAGAAATGTGAAAGAAAGAAAGAAATACAAAAGAGGTGGGGGCAGAGAAAGTGACAGAGATAGATAGATAGATAGATAGATAGATAGATAGATAGATAGATGGATGATAGATAGATAATGCCACCACTTTTTGGTTCTTGCAACACTATCCTGTTGATCCTATCCATCTGGTCTTCTTGGAGGTGAGGGTCCCCTGGAAAACACAGACTTCACCACATTAATATATGTTTGGGCCATCTGGGAATGCTCAGGCACCTCCCCTGGACAGCTGGACACAGTCACTTGCAGCAGACTCTGGATCTGTTGCATCACTTTGCATCATGTGCAGTGCTCTGCTGCAAGGCCTCAGCAATGAGCCTGGGGAGCACTTTGGGGTCACTGATGGATGATGACACCCCCTGACCTGCCCTCATGTGAATGTCCTGTGGATGTGGCCTTCTTGGAGTGGGGGGTTGCAAATGAGCCTGTTTGTGTGAGGGAGGGCGGCTGTTCACTCCCTCTGACCAGGGGTTGTACCACAGCTCCAAAACTGTCCTCCTCCCCCTTTTGTTGTGGAGGGAGGGTGTGCAAACCTGGGCTCAGCAGATGACCCTGTGGGCTGTGGCCTCCCCCACCCTTAACCCTGCCAGAGCTGATTTTCAGCACAGCTCCTGGGTTTGGTTTTCTTGAGTTTATATTCTTCTCTCTCAACCTCGTTTACTTCTCCCCAGTCTCGAGATAATTGGACAATAGTGTCACCTTCTCTTATCTCGAGTTCCATCAGGTAGCTTAACTCATGGTCCAAAGTTCCAGTCAGGAGGCATATTCAGGTAGGGATGGTCTTTGGTGATAGCAGCTGCTTTATACACTTTTGCCATAATGGGCAAAAAGTCTTTCATAACAATGTTTAAGCATGAAATTTCAGTCTCTGACAAAGGGTCCAGTAAATATATGTTTAAACAGGAAGAGCTTAATGCAGAGAACTGATGCAATTCAAAAGTTGAGACATTAGAAGATCGTTTGTTTCATATCACACTGCCAATTTACTTAGTTTGATATGTGGGTTCTTGTTTTAGGAACTGAGTCAAAACATATTTATCTGAGTTCTCTCAGCCAGACTTAAAACTCTATCACCTTGGCTTTCTTCCCCATTTCTGGACGTATCTTCCCTTGAACAGTTTCACATTTACAAAAATATAGTATAAAAATATAGAAAATAAATTATAAAATTATAGATTATTATTATAAAATATAGATTATTATATGGTTGATTTTTTAATAGCAGGTAAAGCTGTCATGCTGAAATACTCGACCTAAGCTAATATCTTAGTTCACATTTCTTTTTACAAATTTCCACTCAAAACTACAGTATGTGCATTTCAAGTGGTTATACTGTACTCTCTCTGTTCTTCTTTTAATGATGTTAGGTACAGTGCTGATCAATTTGTTACCCTAACCCCTGCTTCACAACATCTAGTCACACAGGCAGCTGAAATTATTTGGCTTAAGCTTTCAATGGAGTAAGTGAAACTCCTTATTTCCTTTTCAGGGGCACTTTCATGTTCCACTATATTAACGATTTTATGTAACTACAAGGAAAATAAAAAAGTAAAGCAAATGTGAATATAGGCAGCAGAAAAGAACTACCAAAACAACTGCCTCTATCTACTCTATCAAATACATTTTCAACTTTGGGTTTTCTTCCTAGAAGTTTCTAGACGCTTAGGTAAATCTGAATTGAAATTTGGATAGAGAGTAATTTACTGCAAGAAAGGACAACAGTTAAACATTAAAAAAATTGTTTGAAGTCCAGACTAAAGGACAGGTGAATCTGCAAAAAGTGCTAAACAATGAAACATGAATTATCTACAGACTATAGCATCAGTACCATGGAAATTGGGAATGACTATAACAATTTCACTTAAGCTCATCATTTGTACAAGACTGGAAGCTGACAGAAATTAATGTGATCAAAACATTTTATGATGGCCACCAATGTTTCCATGCTGAAATACCTCCAGATAAATATTTCTTGCTATCTGACAGAGTTCAGGCCTGTAACATTATTACATCATATTTTAAGCTTATTTATGGGCAACTTGGTACAACTATTTCCAATTTGCATGGAAGTAATTTTGGTACAACAGTAGAAATAACATTTCTGTAATACCTAGAGGTCAATATTTTAGAAATGTATTTTCCTAATAATCATAGCATTTGTAAAAACAAGCTCTTGCTTAAAATAGTTCATAATCCAAAACAAATAAATGGAAGAAACAAACAATGGACTGAAGAGTTTTATGTAATACCATACAGTTTGTAAGAACAAGATGAAAAACTGTTGCTTGAACATGAAAATTATAATTCTTTTTATTTAATGAATGGAAGAAAAGTCTCCATTGAAAAGGGTTTTTTTCCTCATGGCTATATCTCATTGCACTTACTTTTCAGATTTTGGAGAACCTGATGAGCCCTGGCTTGAGGCATTTTCAGCATAAGGTTCTGGGAGTCATTAGGTAATTTGGATTTGTTTGAATTTGGCTGGGCTGGAGTTGGTTTTATTTCTTTCATTTAGTGCAAACAATCTTGGTTTATTGCACATGATTATGTAGAAGGTGATGACTGAGGTTAATGTGATGACAACTTTCTGTATAATCCAAAGTAAAGAAAAGAGGTAAAGAAGAGAGAGAGAAAAAAAGGAAGGCTTTGATTTCCTTTCTTTTATTCTTTCCAGGAGAAAAATATTAGCTATATATTAAGAATCATTATAACAATATCAGTAATTATCATAAAAAAGAGAAACAGCTAAAAATGAGCACGTTAAAAAGACTATAATGCTCAAGGAAATCACATAGTTTTGGCATACAGCTTTAGTCACTCATATTCAGTGTACAGGGAAAATGGATGAACTACGGGATCAAAACCTGCTGTAGTTAATTAATTGTGGGCATATTTAACATGTTCATTAAAGCATGGAGTTTATTTGGCAAATTATTACTTAGTCTATTATTTAAGCCCATGCAATTCAGACATTTGAGAAATTTGATGGCATAAAATGTTGACATGAGAATGCGTTTTATAGAGAAAATTTTAGAATTTCTGTATTTTTGAATGCTATTTAACTCTGTTCTTTTTTAACTATGAGAAGAACACGCAGCAGACACAGAAAGACTCAGAGATACAGCTCCCATATTTCTCAAAAAACCAATATCCACAAAGAACAAAGAATAATTAACTGCAATGTTTGCAAACGCTGTTGCAAATGCTGTATGCACATCATGGTTTATTGACAAAATTTCCAAACTGTAAGATTTTTTTGCTTATGATAAGAGAACAGTAACAAAACAAAACAAAACCAAAAAACACAAACAAACAAACAAACAACAACAACAAACTACCAAAAAACCTATCGATGCTTTCCTCTTTCAATGTGACTTTCTAAGATTACTCAGGAAATCATTACTGTGTTCCTTACAGAGAGACCTCAGTCTCCTTACCCATACTTTCTGTTTTTACTTAAAACATATTTTACCTTTACATAAATACAGAAATTACTTTTTATTTCAGCTAATTTACAGGAACTGAAAAGCCTCTCATTTACCTTTCAAATCTCCTGGATAACTGGTATCCCCAGATGCTAACTTCTGTTTTTCCCACAGTAACTCCTGTGGAAGATGTCAGCAGCTGTCTTGAAGTATGTGTTTTTAAATACTTTTTAATGACTCATGGTAATGAGTAAGACTAACTTAAGACAGATCAGACTATATTTTTCTGCTTTACTTAGACAAACCAGATAGCTCTTTTCTGTTTTGTCTAAGAAGCTAAAAATATGTATGTTTGATTCCATAAAGCCTTGGACATGTGAGTTGCATGTAATTTACACCATTCAATAACGTTTTCATGTATAAGAATTTCTGGGTAAAATGTCACAAAATCAAGAAACAACATACTTTTCAATGTGTGCAAAGCTAAGATATGCATCAAAATATCTTCACAGACACATATGGAGGATGAAAAAGTCCATTAGTTTTCTCTGCAGTAGTTTTACTTAACTCTCTGGGACAGAAGTCTATAATTATCCTTATGGGCTATTATTATTAGAGCTGCAGCATAAAATTGTGAAGAGCTTCCAAAGTTATTAACAGTATAATTGTAATTGTATGCATTTGGATTTTAAATATGCTTATTGGTCTAAATCATGAGCTTTATTAGGGCAAGACTGGAATATTTAATTGTAGTAAATGGAGGCAGTCCCTGTCACGTTTGCAAAAAAAGTCCCTTAACCCAAGCAGACAGCAGCTGTTTCCATGGCTGCTGGACACAAACTTTTCTATGCCATCGATTCTTGTGCCTGTAGGAACTGATCATTGGTTGGTGATGCTTGCCCCTCAGCCCCAAAACGCTATTGAGGCAAAGCTGTCACCAAAACTGAAAACAATAATAACAGCTTCAGTTCTGAAAACAATCACAGATTCTTCCTTTGGACTCAAATTCAAACTTCATGTATTAAAAGCCAAATTCGAAAGCAATAATAGAATGATTGTGATTTTTTACCAATAAACTTTTATTTGCCTAAAGCATTTCAATTTAAAAAAAAAAAGTTTCATTGGGATTCCTTAGTAAGGCAGATACATTAATATATAAAATTGTGAATATCATGTAAATATTGATACATAAGTGCTGGGAGTTTTTTAGTGAAAGATATTTGACATTAATTTAGGTTAAAGTAAACCAGCATAAAGCTTTTTATCATTGATACACTTGTGCTTGACTGAAATAATATATCAGCATACCGGAGCTTGTCAAACATACAAAGAGTTTCAAAAGTAATTTTTAAAAGCTGGGAAAAAAAAAAAAAAAAAAAAAAAGGAAGTGCAATAAATGTTACCTGAATGTTACCTGAGGATTTTCTTTTTCTTTTGTCTACTATCATGAGGAAGCAGCCTTTTTTTTTTTTTTTTTTTTTTTTTTTTTTTTTTTTTTTTTTTCTCTAGAAATCCAGACTGTTCTCATATTTATCACTGCTGCAAGAGAAAGGATACTGCAGGAAGAAAGAAAAAGTCCCAAACCACAGAATAACAGAAACAGAGAACCACAGAGTGGGTAAGGCTGGAAGGGACTGAAAGGGTCACCTGGTCCAGCCTCTCTGCTCAAGCAGGGTCATCTTACAGCCCATGGCACAGACTTGCATCCAGATGGTTCTTGACTATCTTTAGTGAGGGAGACTCCACAACCTCTCTGGGCAATCTATTCCTATACTTGGTCACTAAGGTGTTCCTCATATTCAGATGGAACTTTTGTGAATCAGTTTTTGCCTGTTGTGTCTTGTCCTTTTGCTTGGCATCACAAAGCAGAGCCTGGCTGCACTCTTGGCATGCATCTTTTAGATCTTGATAGACATTGATGCTGTTCAGCCCCTTCTCAATCCACTTGCTGTCCGCTCATCCAGTTCACACTTCCTGAGTTTGCCTATGAGGACATTGTGAGACACAGACCCAAAGAAAAACAGAAAAGACAAATAGCAATGCAGTCTCATAACTAGTAAGCAACAATGTAATTTTCATTCTGAGTTCACTGAGCTTGTATATGTCTTGCTTTACTCTGAAAGGGAGTATCTACTGAGAGCAATACAGTTATTTGTGTAAGTTGCTTTAACTCCTACCAAAAGTGTATTTTTACAAAAGTTTTAATTAAAGTGTTAATCTCTTCTTACTGATGAACTAGACTACATGCCATCATAATTAAGTATTTTAAAATCTGAAAATTGATTGCTATAATGGAAAGGTGGACAGGAGGGTAAGAAGGCAGGAAAGAAAGAAGGCAGCAAGGGAAGAATCAAGTAAGGCAGGTCACAATGAAAGAACAATCCTTTAGGAAAATAAATACAAGCAACTAAAGGCCAGTGAGTAAAATTACGGTGATCACCTTGTAATTTCCTCTTAGTAAAAGGAAATAATTTTGGTGATGATGCCAGTTCTAATGAGTATTTTATGGAGGGACATAAAAGCAGTAAGTGACATTCCACTCAGTGTCCTCATGTAAATCTCAGCCTAAACACCTAACCATCACAGTATTCTCTGTATATTGAAAACAAAACCCAATCAAACAACAAAAGCCACCCCATAAATGAAGCAAGAAAAAAACCCATCCAACAAACATCCAAACCCTCTCCCAACAAAACAAAGCCCAAAACCTTCACAGACTTTGAGCTCAGAAATTCTTTATCAGTGTTAATGTGAAGAGTTAATGTTTCTAAGGAGAGCTTGACTAAAACTCAAGACAAGGTAACTTGTTAGTTATCAGATGGAGTCAAGATGGTCTATATGCATTCCACCTTACTTTAAGTTCTTTAATGAGTTGTTTAAGAATTTAGATCTCTTCCCTTAGATTCCCCCCAAAGCAAAAAAAAAAAAAAAAAAAAAAAAAAAATCCCCCACTTCATGAATTACTTAACTCTCATACCCACTTTCTCATATTCCTGTCTCTATTTCCTGACTGTAAGGTAAGCCTAACTAGATAGAGTGAAAAGCAAAAATGGACTGTGTAGAAAACTGCCTTGTGATCAAGGGATATAGAGCACATCTTGCACCATGATGCTGAGAAGCAGTATCATTTTTTCTTAGAACAAAACAGGACCCCCGGTAACAGAGTCAGAAAGTCAGTTAACAAATTAATAATGTTTAATTCAACAATTTTCCCCCTAGTTCTCTTTCATTTACTAATATAATTTAACTGCACTCTAGATTCAACTTATACTTGGAGGGACAGCTCCTCAGACTGAGATAAGCTACTGTTGCAGAAAAATATTGGTAGTACTCATGGGGCTAAACAAGAAAGGAAAGGAGAGTATACACCTGAAAGACATCAAGAGAACTTTACTCAGAAACAAAGGAGGCTATCTATCCAAAGAAGAATCCTAAAAGAATTGTGCAGAGAGGTGGAATATGTGGTGGATGGAGTAATAAAACACTTGTGAAATTATCCTTAAAGTCACTTACCCTTATTATTTCTGAACATAGAACTTGAGGTTCTGTGAGTAACAGCTAAGCACTTTTCACTGTGTAATTTTTCCCCTCTGTTGGCTTTAATTAAGATTGTCCTTGTGGCTCTTCAACTTGACAAATTTCAAAATACACTTTGTAAGAGAACAGATTTTCCTGATATTATATAATTCATATCATGGTCAAGAATAATAATATTTATCTTTTAGCAATATCTTTGCATACAACTTAATTCAGGAAAACTGAGATGGTGTGGAGAAAATAATTGAGAAGAAATGGAAACAGAAGATGTAGGTGTTTACTTGGTATTTATTATGAAGCTTATCTCTTAATTGGCTCTGAAAATATCTGAGAGCTTATATTATTTTTGACTAATGTTGGGCTAATTCAAGAAGAATGAGGATAATATCTTTTTACTAAGGCAAACTTGAAAATTAAGCGAAAAAAACACTAGCTTGCCCATGATATAGAATGTCAGTAATGCAATTAGTAAGTCAGTTTTCAGAACCAAGAACGTCATAGTGATATTAGGCATTCCCTATCACAACATTCAAAATGACACAGTAAGTTACAAACACAAGGCAATTTTACCTATCACATAGCATTTCTTGTTATCTTAAGAACCTTAATACATTCTGACAGTCTGTCATCAAGTAATCCACTTTCAAGATAGATTTTCAGGCTTAAGCTTTCACAGCAGTGGACTCCTATACAAGGAACACCCACTGCACTAAAATCACTATTCTTCCTCTTAATACATTCCAGTGGTTACTATCGTGAAAAGTAGCTGCACTTTTTCACTTCATTAAACCATAATTTAACCTATCTGATTAAACCCTAACATACTCTTTGTATGTTGAAAAAACTGTTTAAAAATAATCTGCTTCATCACTCCTTTCTTTACATTGTGTTCACATCACAGAAAATCAAAATGTGTGTCAAAAACTTAGCTTTCACATATTCTTCATTTAATTACATTAAAATTAATGTAATTAAGAGCTAACTAGAGTGAGTTTGGCATGCTTTTATTTGTCTCTTTTTCATACTGCCATTCAAAAAAAAGGCTTCATTTTCTGTCTTCTGCCTGTGTGTGAACTACAGTTTAACCAATCTGTCTGGATTTAATGGCAGATTAAGAGACCTAAATTTTTCTTCCTACTTGTGGGCTGTCAGAATTCCCAGAACAGGTAATTACATTCAAGACAGTAAAGGAAATCTGCGCACCTACTTATCTTGCTGTAGGTGCAGACATGGAGTCAGCTAATTACATTAGGCCTTGCATAGGCAAGAAGTGCAATTTCAGGTAATTTGTGGTGTCTGGGTCATCTTCAGGGACTCGAAGGTATGACAGAGGACCTATAGAAGACTTGTGTGTGGTTGATGGAAATCAGATGGGAATCTCTGTATCATGTACAGCAGCAAGCCTATCCAATGTGTATAACCTGAGTGTCATATATGGCACACTCATTTCACCTGAACTGAGTCATCTTTGAGCATAATGACAGTAGAAATTTAGGGCAGTTAATATGTAGATAACTGCACCTTCAAACTAAAGCTTTTGTATTAAGTTGTATTTTACACTAAATTTTAATTTTTAAATTTTGCATTCAGATTATATTTTATATAACTAATTGCATTAAAGTTAAATGTTCCACATCTTTGTTGCCTTATTTTAGTTCTTGAAGGCTTATCTCTTCTTTCCTAGTAACATCTTTTCCTCCTTCAAATTGTTTTCCTTGTTTTTAATTTTTCTATAATTTTTCCATAATTTTTCTTGACTATAAATCTTCATCTTATCTCTTGTAGAGCTCCATATAGTTATCTTTTGTCTTTTTTTTTTCATTACACAAATATGTCTTGAAGAACAATTCCACTACAGTTGCCCTTGATTTCCTCCTCAATTATTTTCTATTTATTTTTTTTTTAATTTGTATCCAAACATCCCAATGTACTCTAGGAACAATATACATTATTGTTATATCTGCACAGTTAAATATTAATTAGTTTTGCATGATAGGGAAAAGAATACATTTTATCGTTAAAAGAATTGCCTAGCAACTCCAGTCAGCCTCTAATTCTTAGTCATGCAGTGTGTTTCTGTCTTAAAATAACTGCTTTTGGTTGTTGGTTTTTTTTTCCTGTCCATAAGCTAAAGGAAATTAAATTACATGGCAAACCTTATGGAGTGGATAATAATATACTGAATTAGATTTTCAAGTAACATATGAAGAGGTTTTGAATCTGTGAATCATTCTATAGCTTTTCATAACAACATTTGCTCTGAGGCAAAGCTACCAAGATGAAATCTAGATTTTGTAAAAGTTTTTTTTTTTTATTTAATCTTAAGAACTCAGGTCTGGTTCTGGTTTGGTTTTTTTTTTAGGTGGAACAGAAATCCACTTTTGGCTTCAAGGTAGAAGAGAACAGGTGTGTACAATGCTGAAAGAAACATCCAGTGAACATCTCTGCAAAGGAGACCATCTGCAAAACTGTGCAGCAAGTTCTGCCCTTCATCAGAAAATACCCCTATTTCTATATAAAAACCTCCAAAGCTAATGATTATTTGTACAATTATTCACTATTCACTGGAGTATTTATTTTCTAATATTGATTTAATTTTCAGACATTCATCTAGAGGCAATAAAATTGACCAACATACAATAAACAAATGAATGTCATTTAGCTCAACCATTTGACAAACAGAAAAAACATGGAAAAGTACAGTTGCAGTATAAGCTGGCAATAAAAAAGAGCAAAAATATGAATTTTATTAATAATATCTAGCAACTTTGATAGTTTTGTGTAAAGAAAAGGGTATGTTATACCAAATACAAAAAAAATTATTCAATATACATATTAATTATGATCAGAATCTATAAATTATGGACTTATATACATTGGAAGTGACATCTAGCCCATCTGAGGGGCCACTTAGCCCACCTCTGCATTCAGAGTAATCCACTTTCAGCACTGGAGTCTGTAGCAGCAAAAGGATACAGATCACACAGCAAGAGTTTTTTTTAATTTTGTAAAGGAAACCTGAAAACTACTTAGTAATAACAAATTACTACATTGAATTTAGTCCAAATGTCTAGCCATTACACAAACAGCGCACATACCTATAAAGTTTAGATTATAATACTAATTAGCATGATTGTTAAGTTTGACTACAGGAATTTTAAAGATGTGTAGGAATTAAGTATATTTATAGCAAACAAAACTGGAAACGGTAAGTCCATCTCAATTTATATTCCAAGATTATGCAAGCTTATTTCAGAGAAAAATAATGATCATGTTCGATATAATAATTTTATGGAAATTAGGACAAAAATTTTGACACCATGCTGATTTTCCCTCTTTTCCCACCTTCATAGAAAAAACTAAAAAAAACCCCAAAAAACCCACCACCACAGGGTTTTTTATGGTTTTTTGTGTTTGTTTTTAAGAGTTTAGAAATTAACTTTGAGCAACACTCTAAATTTTCTTCTATCCAAAAAAAAATAAGAAAGCAGAAAAATTCATAGCCTGCTACCTGAAACACAGGAAACAATAAATTTATTCAGGTTTAATTTTATTTTAAGTGTATCTATCTATGAATATTCGGCTGAAATCATAAAAATACCAATAAAGTATCAATAAAGTTCATCTTTGGAAACAGCAAAATCCTTAGAAAAATACTGTCAAATCCTACTTCCTTGGATATAAAGAGTCTTGGAGGTTCACAGTGAGATGAATGGGGCAATTCATACATCTCAGAGGCTTTATGCTTGTTTTCTACTTGCCTCGGGCAAAAGACAATTCATCGGTTTTCAGCATCTTCATGTGTTTGAAATTGTATCTCTTGAAGACATAGAGGATAGAAATACTATATCTATCTATCTATCTATCTATCTATCTATATATAAACTCAGGATCATGGAAAACAATTTTTAGGGTATGTTTAATTTCACCATAATGGGAAACACACAGCTCTATTTACACCAGAATATACAGGCATGCTTCTAGGGGATGTAAACTTAGTGTTTTTTTTGTCATGCCTCTATATTCTTTGGAAGACTTATAAAGCAATTTCTAAGTTATATTCAGCACCCAATTTTCATCATCTTTTTTTGTTGTAAATCTATTTCAGCCTCTTTCAACCCATCTATTTCCTTTAATAACTATTTTTTTGTTTGATGTAGAAATTTGTTTTTTTTTAAGATTGTAAAAGAAAAGGCATAATGAAATTGTGTAGAGAAAATATTACTGAAAAATTGAAAATGCTAGGCAAAAAGCATTTTGTTTTTAAGGACTAAGGTACAGACACTGTCATTCTGTGAGCATCTTCAACGTAATAGCCTGTGACTTGAAGGTAATATGCAATGAGTGTGATGCAGAGGTTGTTATGGTTTCAGGGGCTTCTATGACTTTTACTGACTGTAAAATCCTACACCAAATATGTTAGACCAGATCCTGGAGGTATAATTCAGAGAATTACATAGCCTTCCTATATAGTGCAAATATGCATATACATGTACTTTTATATTAAAATGAAACACACTTTCCTCCAGTTAAAAGAAAGCTAATATTGCTGGCTAAATGCTTCCAAAAATTCAGAATAACTATACCAACATTACAAAGTGGTGGGGGGAAATGAAAAAAATCATTAGTACCCACATATATGCAGTGTTGTACAGTGGCCACTGGGTTTGGAAAGTTACCTAACTACTCCTTTAATAAATGTTTTTGATAAACAAAAGTAAAATATTTAAAATTCTGTTTTAAAGTAATATATTCATAGTTAGAGACAGCATACATGATATTGATATTCAGTGGGAGTTGGGTGCCTAACTGCCTTTCATGCTTTTGAGTCTCCCCTTTTTTTTCCTTATGGATATTCTAAGCAAATCAGAGTCAATGGAAAGTTTCTTGTTTGGTTCAGGGGTGTTTAGATCAGGGCATAAAGGCCTGATTTTTTTCTGCTGGTGACAATAATAAACGTTATCGACTAGTGGCTTCAGGACAAGTTATGAACATGTTATGTTCTCATAACATGCACCATTTCCTTTTTAAATATTCATTTCCCACAAAATACTCACAGTTCACAATTGTAGAGTAGAGTTTACCAGTAAACAAACTAGGCATTTCCTGTGAATTCCTCATCAATGTTACCATAGAGTTCTAGACTAATTTAGTAGTCTGGTAGTTCTTCCTCTAATTTTTTAATTTTAGATTATTATAGTGGACAAAATACTCTGTCTTACCCACCATTCCGCAGCATACATGTTTGCCATACACTCATGGCATTTTTTAATAGCTTTCTTTCTCCTAAATATCTTGCATTACACTCTCAGATAAAGTAAGAGTGAAAAACTAAAACATGAACAAAACGTAAAATTAAAATCCATGTTTAACACTAGGAAATAATTAAATCCTTTAAAACAAAAAAAGGGTCCCTTCAATTCTTCAGTATTGATTGCATGTTCTTGAAATAACAAAAAAAAAAAAAAAAAAAAGGATTGAGTTTGAAATTATTGCTATTCTGGACCCTTCCCTCTATTTGACTTACTGTTGTGTATCAAATTACTTGATTATCTTATCACTCAGGGAAGAAAATGCACAGTTCCAGATGAATAAAACTTATTTTCTTCATGTGATGGCATTACAAGGCTTTATTACTCACGGTAATAAAATTGAGTGAGAGACTGAATGAAAATGATACCAAAAATATAATTCTGAATTCTTGCTTAAATGTGTTTTTTCATAAGTGTGTGTTACTGTTTTGGTGAAGGGCAACCATAGCAGCATCTAGTTTCTTGCCACTAGGTTTACATTTATAAACTAAAACTGTACTTTTCAGGGCATTCAGCAGTTTACAAAAATATTATTTATGATAATCTAAAAATATCTTAGCAAATAAGAACATAAGAACTATTAGCAGTAGTTTAAAAGTAATTGCCATTAAAAAGTAAATATATAATGAGTAATCAGAGGACAAATATTACAGATGTCCCATGTCTAACTTACATGTAATACTCTTTTAATGTAACTGTCAGCCAGTTGTAAAGAATCAATATTAATGTATTAGCTATCATTGCTAGAACACCTTATCGTGAACTTCAGAAATGGGCAGCCCTTTCCTTCCACTCAGTTTTATATTCTATTTTGAGTTACTCAGAAGAGATGTTGGAGGAGGATATTACAAGAATTACCTTGATTTGTTTATACTGTTATCATTTGGAGAACTAAATAATAGCAATAATCTGCAGAATTTGGCCATGCCAGAAATGTGCTCACTTCCAAGACCTGAGAAGCAGAAGATGTCAGTCGTATCAAATCTGTGATGTGGTCCTGAATTCAACTGCTGTCCTCAGCCTGATGAGATATGGGATTTTTTGTCCTCTCCTATCATTTGTTACACATTTTAAATTGCAAAATTACAGAATACATAAAGTCACAAGAGATATCATGACCTCATATACTCCAATTATTCTCTCCAAACATAGCACTGATGGCTAAATTCCACATTACCTTTTTCATGAAAGCGTAGCCAACAGTTTAAAAGTGACTATTACCATATGGTTGTTTAAAAGTGGGGTATTTCTTCCAGTTTGGGGCTCTTGGCAGTACAAGAAAGATATTAACAAACTGGAACAAGCCACTGGAGATCCACGACATTGTGTAGTGGCTGGACTGGACACAGAACATAGTACCCTGGTCTACTTGACAAGGTGGTGTTCTGTCAAAGGTTGGACGTGATGGTCTCAGAAGTCTTTTCCAAACAAATTGATTCTTGATTCTGTGATTACAGGGTATCACAAAGACAGGCCGAGTGCACAAGCTTTGTTTAGTTTGAAGAACAGATTGCAAAGGGGTCAACTTAGCATTGCCTTTCACTATTGAATGTGTGTTTAGAAGATCTAACCCGATTTTTCTGTGTGGCACAGCAAAATGAGAAAAATGAATGCAATTTACATCAAGGAAAACCTCATCTTGCTATTAAGAAAACAGCAACAATTAAAAAAAAAAAAAAAGGGGTGGGGGGCAAATAAGGTGGCCAGACACTGGGACAACTTTTCCCCGGAGATTCTGAAATTCCTTGCTCAGAGGTTTTCAGAGTTCTGCTGAATAATGCCTGGAGAGACGTAGTTGAAAATAGAAGTTGTCCTTGACTTCATCTGTGGCTTATGGGAGCTTCCAAATTAGGTTGTTCTATCATTTCACTATTTAGTATGTGTTAAAAATGATGAGATGGAAGATGTAACTGTATCAAATTCTTCACAGATTCCAGAGATGGAGGGCACAAATTGTACATCCTACCTTGCTGATGACAGTGGTGGGATTCAGGAAAAATTTACAGGTAGAAGACAACAAGGATACACAGACTCTCTGTGTGCTTCTCTGTAACTATTGCCCAGGATGACTAAACATATCCTAATAGCCTGCCCTGAACAAAATAAAATGATTTATCAATAATCTAGTTATTTCTTTATGTTCTAGATATTGTCTGGTTTTCTTTGTTTTCTCAAGTACTCTGAGTATAGTCAGAAGATTTGAAGGAGTGACTAAGATTGTAAGTGATTTGAAGGAAAAATGATTAAGAAAATAGGAATTACAAGAAATTATTTGTAGAATATGTATATTTTTATACGCAGAAAATTTGACAAATGATCATTCACCAGTAAAATGTGTGTGAGGTTTTTTTTTGTTTGTTTGTTTTGATTTTTGTTTCTTTTTTCCTTCAACTTTTCTGGCCTTGCCTTCACTGTCTTTCTGTTGCATTTTTCCACGCAGTGGTTCTTCATTAGAGAAAACACTGTTCCTTTTAATTTTTTAAGAGCAAATCTTAAGTCTGTTAGCACTTGTAGATGGAGCCATATGGGTTTCCATATGGCATTTCTTTTGATGACTGTGCCATATTCAATATCTTACTCATGTGAATGTCTGTGAAATCAAGTGTTTTATCTTTAATTTCCTGCACTGATGAGTAGAGGATAACTCTGGTAGTATTAGCACATTTCTGCTTTATCTTTCCATCATTAGATTGGAGGATGGCACTTTCACACATTTTCTAATTGGGTAGTTAACAAGTCTAAGAGGAGCTGTAACAATATGAAATGTCTTCTTTCATGAGTACTATAAAAATATTCTCTTTAGTATTGATCATTTTATTGCCCTAAATAAACGAGTTCAAATTTGTCTTAACAAATTTTAAAAACTAAACTGGAAAAAGATGGATACCATGCGAAAAGAACACTAAGGGACATTTTTGATTTCTGAGAGCGTCTACATGACTCAGAAATGTCACAACATGAGACAGGAATTCATTTAGAGTGCTATAAGCAGAAGGAATAAGTCTTTTTTTTTTTTTTTTTTATGAAATAAGCATGACTTTCAACAAGGCATTAATAAAAAAAATACAGTCTGAAATACTTTTGAAGATGTAAACCTCATAATGTCAAGTATTGCAGTTCAGCAAAAACTCATTACAGATTTGATACGAGTAGACGCAGCTACAATTTCATACCACGACATTCGTCTACCAAACTAAGGAAACAAAAAAACCCTATCATTTTATATGGATAGGTAAAATTAAAGGGTATAAAATAAATTTGCATATGTAAATTAGATCAAGAAATGTATTCTTGTATTTTTAATGCCAATAACCTGCGTATTGAGGTTTTTTTCTAATGAAATAGTTTTGACTCCATTTAAAAGGCATTCAGGTGTATGAGGTACACTTTTATTTCAAAAGTCCACTTAGGGAGTATGATTCTTGCTTTGGAATGTTTCTAGATGTCTACATTTTCTTGCTAGGAAAAACAACTATCATTTTTCAAAATAAAAACTATATTAGCAGTATTATGGTATCCAAATTTAAGGTTATTATTTAAAAAATCTTATTCTATTAGAACGGAAAAGAAGAAAAATACTTTCATCATTTGTATTTCCCTAAGATTCTATAATAATTTAACCATATCCAAGGAAAATTAAAGAGTTAAGAATGACTCATACCCAGCCTTTTTGCCTTTTCAGTCTCAAAATGTGCAAACTGTGTAGTGCTAGTAGCAGGCAGAAGCAGCCATCTTTTCCTCTGAGGAAGAAAGAGTTTCTTCGAAGAGATTAGTATCTCAGTTTGATTCAGAGCATGGAAGTTATAACATTTTTTTGATTTAAGCATGTTTTCAGAGTCTGAATAGAAAAAAAAATCTGTCCAGTTATAAAAATACATTAATATATTGAAAATAAGTTTTGAATAATTGCTTAAAATTTAATTTATCAGAGGTTACTAGGAAGAAAGGAAGATAATATTTTGTCCAACAGAAAAATAAAATATAAATAGAAAAGAAAATAGACAGAGAAATGAAGTGATTTTAAAATAAAAGTCTGGGAGAAGTCAGTTTGGAAATAGTAGGAAAACCTCATGTACATGCACACTTTGTAAAGATAGGTTTTTCATCCATGAAGATTATTTACTGTGCATGTACACACTTGGTAAAGTTTTGTTTATCATCAGTTTTGTATGCAGTGCATCATTTTACTGCCCAGTACTGCATTGATCCACACGGCAATACTGAATACATATTTATGATGAGTGAAAGTTAATGGCCTTCAAAAACTCACATTTTGCTTTAATCTTTAATTAATTCCATAGCAAGTATAATATACAATTTCTTTATTGTAAGTGGGCGGGTTTTGTTTTGTTTTGTTTCTGGTTTTGGTTTTTTTTCTCTTTGTGTTTATACAAAAAACACAGGGAAAAAAACCTCAACAGTGTGTTTTCTCAAATAGTTATATATGCAAATATAATCCCATTGATATATAAACCTTTATAGCTTTCTATCAAAAACAATAACTTCCTATCAAAATTTAGCAGCTACGTAAAAGGTCTACTGCAGTAAAAGACAGTGGAAGCTATAGTTTTGATCTGTTATCATGAAGCTCTTCCTACTAAATAAAAGCAAAGCCACCCATATATGTATCAAGCATTTTATAGGCAGAGCTGGAAATCTTTACTCAAGACTTTTGATTTTCGCATTGTCTTTTCTTTATCTGATTCTTCTTTTCACATAGTTTACCAAAACAGATTCAAGAAAGTGTTTGTGTACTGGTTATATAGAAGCTCATACATACTAAAAAAAGCATATGTAAAAAAGGATATGTCCAATGACTGTAATGATGAAAGAAGCTGAAAAAATCAGTCACATTTATTATGAAAAGAAATAATTTATATCTCCCTCTGCAGTAATAACCTGTGCAGTATTGTAATTACTATTGGCATTCTCTACAGTGTAGTTATATGACCACACAATTTAGGAGAGATTATAATCGTTTAAAATTCTCAGCAGTAAGTAAAAAGAGATATAATTCTGATATAACTGTTAGTGAAAGGGAAAGAAGAGAGAAACAAAACAAAACAACAAAAAAACCCGCACAAAACCATATTGTTTAATCTATACAGCTCAGCAAGCTCTTCATGTAATGTTATGTTTTAGTAGAATAATTATATCAAGCTACAAAATTATTTTAAAATATTTAAAATATAGGTCACTCAAATGAAGCAAAAAGTTGCAGACCTTGTAACATTTATGTGTATATATTAACTTGAGTAATAATTACTCTCTGTTTCTTTCATACTGAACTCTATTTAGCCTTTGAGAGAAGGGAAAGACTACAAAAGATGCTTGTGTTGTGTGCATACAAAATGTATAAGCTCCTGAAATTATTCAAAGGACAAAAGACACACTGGAGCTCTCTTGTTTTCTTTTTCACTCTGACTCTACTGATCTAGGATAAGTGAACACTGTCACTGGTTAAGTAATTGCAAAATGTTAGTCAGTTGTATTTAAGAAACTAAAAGAAAAAGTGAAAAAAAAAAAAATAAACAAAAAAAAAATAAACAACACCTCCACCGCCCCATCAAACCCGTAAGGTATAGGAATAAGATGAGGTCCAAATACTGAACTTTATTTTGTTTAGTTTTCTAATAAAAAAATAACTTGCATCTCTTTTTGCTAGAAGGAAGGAGGGGAAATTGACTTGGTAAAGTTCACAAGTATGAGAGAGAAAGAGGTCAGCTGGCGCTATAAATTTACAAGCTTTTATTCAGCATTTATTGGAAAAAAGGCTGTCCTTACTGCAGTGCTTGCAGCCTGAAATGCACTGCATCATTTCTCTCTGAAACATTCGATAAGTCCAGGTTTGTGATGGCCTTTGGCTCTAAATCAGGCTCTGCGCTTCTAACATGCCCTTCCCCTAGGCACCACAACATCTCTTGCCTTCTAACACACAAATTGAATCAAGGTACTTTCAGACTTCCTTGGCTACTTTACCTGTTTTACATGATACAGGACATCAAAGACTTTCCAATTTCTGATTTACCCATTCCCCAGCTTGGATTGTAATGGTAATGATGTGTTTATTCTCTAGATCTGAGAAACGAAAGGACTTAAATACAATACAAGAATAAGTATTTAGCATTCCAGACATGACAACTGATTAAGTAACATACAAACTTCAGAAAATTCTTTTGCTCCACTTATAGTTTCATTCAAGGTACAAAATTAACTTTGGTAAAATAGAAGTAGCATGCTATTCTTTCCACAAACTTCTTGATTGTTTTCATTATTTATGGAACTTAATTTTCTTTTTTATTACACTGAAATATTTTTAAAATTCATGATTGCTGTAGTCCTAGAGAAAGTAATGAGAAAGAAAATATACAGGATTAACAGGCTGTTGCTTCATTAGGATCCAAAAATTTTTAAAAATTAACATTAAAAAAAATTAAAAAGCAAATAATGCCCACATTTAATTGACAACAAGAAGCTGAGCACCATGGAAATGTGACTGGAATTTTAAATTCATATTTTTTTCAGTGAGAAGTAATTTTCCCAAATATGTTAAAAACCCTCACTACATCTATAAATACCCCAAACTTGCAGGATGAATCCACGTATAGAAAAGAAATGTTCTTGAGATTATGACAATCCATTACTAGATTCATATGATGATCCCCACTTGAGTTTGTGGGAAACATTCTGTGGGAAACTGGTTGCTACCACTTTCATCTGGATTGACTTTCTATACCTCAATTGGATGCTTGAAGTAATTTAGTTTTATGAAGTAAATGCCTGCAAGATTTTCTCACAGAAGTACTGATATCTCACTGAAATTTCAGTGGCTTTTGTCCTTCCAGATTCAGGAAAGAAGAGTTAATTAAAAGTGCAACAATAGCTCCTCAAAAACAACAGCTCATTTTATTTCAAAATTCAGTATATGAGGAGACCTGAAATCACTTAACTAAACACCTAAGCAAAGTCCAGTTTTCATTGTTCTACACAGAAATCAAAATTAACTACTTTTTTTTGTTCCTGACTGATTTTAATTACAGCCCATTGTGGGAGGGAAAAAAAAAAAAAAGGCTTCTTAGTCACTTAAAGTGGAATCACATCTCTTTTGTAAACAATTTTACTCACCAGGGTGTAAAATTACAAATTTTCTTTACACTCTGGTGGGTGGATTCTTAATAATGAGATTGAAAAAAAAAAAAAAAAAAAAAAAAAAAAAAAAAAAAAAAAAAAAGGTGCATTTATTCCACATAAAACAATTTGGAATACTTTCTTCAGGAGAGAGCAAGTCTGAGCTATTTTTTTCTCCTTTCTTTCCTCCTACCATTCAGAAAAAAAGCATTCTCAGCTGACTGATTATTCAGTCTTTCTCCTTTGTCAGAAATGGGAAAGTTACTGATAAAATTTAGGACAAAAGGAGCAGGAAAATCTTTAATTGACTAGTCTAGTGTCTTCTTTGTCACAAGACATTTAAAAAGATCTTTGCTTTACCTGATGGCAAAGCAAGAACTTTTATAAAATTTTACAGATACTGTTTTGTAGAAAAAAGTCCAAAACAGTGAAGCAGCAGCAGAATTAGCAGCAGCAATGGAGGCAAGCCCAGGGATGAGGGTTGGATCTGGCTGTTTAGGGGGTTCTCGAGCATCTGCCTCACCTGGCGCCCAGGTAACAGAGACAAGAGACTGCCTGGACTATTCCAGCCCTCTGGTTATCAATCACTGCTTGCTGTCCAGGTTGACAGAGATGAGGCTGATGAGAGAAGTCCTAGGGCAATATAAAGGATGGGTTGAAGGGACAAGAGGGCAGGTGGTGAATTCCTTCATTCCTTTAGTTGCAAGAAAAATACTGAAAGAAACAGAAGCTACCTGATTGACATGTAGCTGAAAGATGGGTGCTGTGGAGAAAATTTTGACTATTTTGACCATAGGGTGATTTACACACAACAAGGCATGATGGAGACAGATGTGGTTCACTCTCTAAAAGGAGGAAAAGAGCTTTTCCAAAAGAGCTTTTCCCGTTAGTCAGCAGGGCTGGTTGACAGAGCTCTAAATTTGGTTTGAAGAGAGAAGGGGGTAAGACCAGGCTCAGCAGAGATGAGCCTAGTGGTGGCATGCCATATTTGTGGGAGAAATCTACAGCCCAGCTGAAATGCATTGATTCCAGTGACTATGGTATGGATAACAAAGAGGAGGAGCTGGAGGCCATTGTGCTGAAGGAAAGTAGTGATAGAGTCACTCTCACAGAAACATGGTGGGCTGGGGGCTGAGTGCCTGGAAAGCAGGCCAGCAGAAAACTACTGGGGTGCTGGTTAACAACCATCTTGTGCCCTGGGAGCAAAGAAGACTAATGGCATCTTGTACTGTATCAAGAATGGTGTGGCCAGCAGGACCAGAGCTGTGATTGTCCTGCTGTAATTGGCACTGATGAGGCTTCACCTAAGATCTGTGCTCATTTCTGGGCCCCTCACTGCAAGAAAAACGTTGAGAAGCTGTAGCATGTTTAAAGGGCAACAAAGCTGATGAAGGGTCTAGAGAGTAAGTCCTGTGAAGAGCAGCTGAGGAAGCTTTGGTTGTTTAGCCTCATGAGGCTCAGGGGAACCTTTTCAGCACTCTGAAAGGAGGTGGTCACCCTCTCTTCCCCTGCAACCAGTGACAGGATGAGAGGACATAGCCTCAAGTTGTGTCAAGAGAGGTTCACACAGGACATCAGGAAGAATTTCTTCACAGAAAGGATTGTTAAATATTAGAATGGACTGCCCAGAGGGGTTGTTGGAGTCACCATCCCTAGAGTTGTTCAAGAAACTACTGGATGTGGAACTTAGTTTCTAACTGACAAGGTGATGATCATTCAAAGGCTGGACTTGATCTCAGAGGTCTTTTCCAACCTAAATGATTCTGTATGGACAACAGCATGTATTGCCACTCTGTTAATTTCTGCATAAAGCTATAGAGGTAGTGAAGTACGAAGTTAGTTCCTAGTGCCTCTAGATACTGCCTGATCTATTTGGTTCAGGTTTTTTAGTGTACTCCCTCTATTTCTCAGGGCAGATCAGAGCATTAGTTATCAGAGCATTAGTTATCCTAATTTCAGATTATGATGTCTTATTCCTCCTGAAATAATCAGATTCCTGCCATTTAAGTCCTATTCTATAAACACTAATAATGAATTTATTGAATATTAGACGCTTCAAATTAGACATATAGTCACACATATAATATAATGTGTGGGGAAAATGAGGTAATTTTTTCATATCCTCATTTATGGCAGATGCTATGACCAAATAATAAAAGATTGTTGCATATATGATTTGTGTACATTGCAAATGTTAAACAATGATTTAGTTGTGTTTTCCTTATACTAAGATTACTTCTCAAATTCATCTATGATAAAGACATAACAATGATGAATTTGTTAAAGAAAAGTGATGTGTTTAAACCAGAGAAGTTGCATTTTTATTTAAAAATAAATTAAAACAATAAATTTGATACGTGCACAGATGAGCCTAGTCTTTCCACACAGTAATCATTTGCTATTTAATTTTCTTGGATTGGATTGCTTCATATCTTGATATGATGAGCCATTTCAGCTATCTTTCCTACCCCCATATGCTTGACATTTTGTTCATTAGGATTGGCTTTCCTGATCGTCACAATACAAGATAAACTGTTATATTAAGAGGAAATGATGGTGTCTCCTCTCCATAATTGAATCTGGAAGATGTATCTACTGTTCTTTAGAATGACATATTCGGGAAGCCAAATAATCAACCTCAAGGGAACAGTGTTTTGTGCCTGAGAGATTCAGATCGCCTAATACTTCACCAGTGGTTTTTGTAGAAAATGTGAAGATTTTGTCAAGCGAAGCTGGCTCATCTGATAAATAATTATGTCATATAGAAATATATGTTTTTGCTAAAAATGCTTTAAAAATAAGGATTAAGGTACTAATTTCAGAGAGAATGGGATATAGAATGGTCTATTTATCGCTCTCTGTTGTCTTTCAAAGGCTGTGTTCCAGGACTGGACATCAAGTGTGCCTTTCTCTGCTTTATTTTTCCCTTGAAAGAGACAAGACCATAAAAAAAGATACCTGAAATTGATGTTTAGAAAAGAAATTCTCATGTAAAAAATACAGTGGTATTTATTTCCTTTTTTTTTTTTTTTTTTCTAAATTTAAATAAAGCATACATTTATTTTAGCATGCATTTTTTTCCATAGGGAAGGATCAAGGACATTCAGAAAGGATTATATCCATCTCAAATTCTGCAGTTTTGAAAAAGTCTGATGATGTTGACAATTACAGTAACTGATAAGAGACGTCTAACAGAGTCTTCATAGAATTAGAGAGAGTAATTATAACTTCTCTTAATTTTTATGTCAATACATACAAAACCTCTAGTAGGCTGTTTTGTTCAAAATCACATTATCGTTATGCAAAAATATGTAATTTCTAGCTATTATATTCTGAAATTAATTTTCCTTTCTTTGCAGTAAATTTAAAACTGAAAAACCTTAACAATTTTTAAAATTTCATGTTTCTTAAAGCATTTTTCCATCAGAATTCCAGTTTCAATATTATCTGAATAAACAAAGGAAGTATCTGTGATTTGATTCTGAAATCTTTTATGATAAAACAAAACATGAAAAAAAATTCTTTCTAATCTGTTTATTGATTAAAATGTGAAGAGATCATTCTGAGATCATGTTGCTTCATTATTTTAAATGGAGATTTTCAGAACGAACCACAGCCTTTTTGCTCTCTTATCTCTGAATGACAATCAGAGTTAGAAATCAGTCATAAGGTTTCAACCTTTACAACTTCTCTTTTTGATATTGATGGATAATATTGATACCTTCTTTATTTGATATTATGATGGACATACAATTTCATTTTCCTCACTCTACTTCCCTTTCTCATAACAACAAACTAGATAGTGTGCTAAATAAGTACATTGCTCAATCAAAACACTATAAAAATTTGTATGTGGACTATTTGGAAGGTATAGTTCTTGTTTCACATCTAGAATCTCTGCTAGACACTGCAGTACTTTACACATAGGTTTTTTTTCCTATTCATTTTATCCCTTTTTGTCAAAATGTATTGTCTTATTATTGTAATTATCCTTTTTGTTTTTAAAAGATCTTGTTTTTCTCACTTTCAAATGGATGGTCATTCTTCAGAAATTTCCTGGGAAAGAAATAGAAGTGGGATAAAAAACATCCCAACTTAAATAACTGTTCTTTTGAGCTGAAAACAAAGGAATCCAGTGTTGAAATGTTCTAGATATAAACTCACAGATAAAGTCTATTCAAAGGCAAGAGAGAGTATCTGACACGTCTATAAGACAGAACTCTACGGTGCGCAACTAATTTTTCCAGCGATTTCACACATTTTAGAGGTTGCTCCTTTCCAGGTTATTTCACAATAATCAGCTGATGATCAAAGGAGTGAGAAAATCCATTATGACATCACAGTAACAGAAACACAAAAAGGTTGAGGATGGAAGGGGAGTCTGGAGAGCCTTTGGGTTAAAGCCCCTTTCTCAATCAGGGCCACTTGCAGCCAGTTTCCCAGGACCATGCTTTCCAATATCTCCACTGATGTACATTCTGCAATCACCATAGCAACTTGTCACTCTCACAGTGAAAAGGTGTTTCCTGATGTTGTGATACAACCTCCTGTGTTTCAGTTCTTTTCCTATTTCCCCTGTTTCTATGGATGGGTACCACTGAAGAGTCTAGCTCTGTCCCCTTTAGACCCTCTCTCAACATATTTACACCTGATGGTTCTGTTCTCCAGGCTGAACAGTTCTGAAGGTTACAGCCTTTTCTTATAGGAGAGATGCTGCTGTGCCTTTGTTATCTTTGTGGCCCTTTGTTGGACTATTCAGTATCTGTGTGTCTCTCTCCTTCTGAGGAGCCCAGAACTGGATAGAGGACTCAAAGAGTGGCCTCACCAGTTATGGGAAAAGGGAAGGATCACCCTCAAGGAATTCCTGGCAATACTTTGTTGAATGCACCCAGGATACCATTGGACTTCTTTTCAGCAAGGGCACCATAATGCCACCTGTTCAATCGGACATCCTTTCAATCAGACAGAGCTTTTCTTACAAAGCTGCTTTTCACCTTTGTGGCTCCTAGTTTATATATTCACGTTTGAGGATGTTCCTCCATGTACAAGATTCTTGTTGAATTCCATGACTTTTCCATCATCTGGGTTCTCTAGCTTGTTGAGTTCCCTCTGGATGAGAGCATGAATCTTTGGTGTATCAGCCACTTTTCTCAGTTTTGTATCAATAGAAAACTTGCCAAGATTTCCTTTGCTCCGTCATCTATATCAATAAATGGAGATGTAAAAGAGGACTGGACCGAGTACTGATCCCTGGAGTACACTGCTAGTCACTAACCTCCAATTTGAACTAGAATTAGAGCCATTGATTGCCTTCCTCTGGGCCTAGCCATTCAGCTCATTTTTAACTCACCTCACTGCTCATCTAGTCCAGACTCCAACAGCTTTTCTGTGGGGATTTTATGGGAGACAGTGTCTTCAGCCTTAATGAAGTACAGAGAGGCAATGTCCATCACTCTCCCCTCATGCACCAAGCTATTTATTTCATTATATGGGTTTATCAAGGTAGTCAGATATGATTTACCCCTTGGCGAGCTCCATCTGATTTTCCTGTACTTCTGTGTCTGGGACTGTTTTCCAGAATTAGGCCTGTATTACCTTTCCAGTTTTATAGCAGGACTATTTTGAAGAAAAAGTTAATGCTGCCATTTTGAATGACTACCCATTAAAAGTCTCCTAATTTTGTCTCTGACTCCAACAGTGGTGTATCGATTTAAGAAATCCAGATGCTTTCAATATCAGTTTCTATGTCCATGGCATGTAGCTAGATAACAATGGCAGGTACATAGGGATTCACTGATGACTCAATTTACAACAAAAGTGAAAAAAAATCTTTCACGCAATATAAACATTTCAGTGTCATTCTGTTAATAACAAATCACTTAAAATGCAGCAGATTTTGAATTCACCGCTTGCTTCTATATTGGATAGCTTCATGTTCAATAGTCCTTCTGGTTCAAAATATGCAAAGGTCTTCCTAAATCAAATAATAAGTTTTGAATATTTATAAATTTAAACAAAATAGTATTAAAACATTTTTTCATACCATGCTTTTAACTAATGAATTTTAAAACATCAAAATGGAAGCATTTATCTTTCCCATAATACCTAAACCTGGAGGCAATGAATCATCGGAAAGGAATGCTTTGCAGAGCTCTTTTCCTATAAAATTTAAAAGCTATTTCTAGTAGAATTTTTTTAAGGCACAATTTGCAAGTTCTACTGCATATTTTACACTTTGCAGTGGTTCGGCTTCTCCGATGGGTGCAGCTCCGGCCAGCCCTGCCGCCACTACAACCCGGGGGCCACTCTGCCAGAGGCGTGGGCAAACCCGACCACGGTGCGGATAGTGCGCAGAATAGAAAGGCGGGACTCTCAGGGTGTGCAACCAAGGGGTGCGTGGTCCCCAAGGCAGCGCTCCGAGGAGAGACGCTGGCCTCGAGATGGCACGGCTCTTTATTGAGTGGGTTACAGGGGTGGGATTGCGTGGGACCAATCACAACCTTTTGCCAATGTATAATGAGGGAATGCACAACTTTTGAACCAATAATAAGTAACTTGGGGAGGAGGAATACATGATGAGGGGGTGGGGAAGTTATATAACTTAAAGATTGACACTTAACAGAAAAGTGGTAAACAACTATTATGGGATAGGGTTACCAGGACAACCAAGGTTTTGGCGGGAAAGTCTGGGGGAAGGAGAGAAGGAGAGAAGGGGAGAAGGAGAGGGAAGGAGAGGCCATCTTAAACAATAGTAATAATTACAAAATTATAAAACACAATTTATAAAACCAAACTGGAGCAGTGAAAACCCAACTGGAATTGAATTTAAGCACCACCACAACACTTAGTGTGTTTCACGCTTAAAGAATTTAAAGACTGGTGAAATATGTTGCCCGTACCAGGTTTCATTTTCAGCTTTGTTATCCTCACAGTCTTTTCATGTAAAAGGGAGACCGTACATGATCTTAAAAGAAAAAAGATATTGTTAATGACAATCAAGTGTAAAAAGTGAAAAAAAATTCACTCTTTTCATTTTTTTTCTTAAATGTGGTTTATGTGTGGAGAAAAAAGGAATGAAGGAAATATCTCCACCCACTTTTACACTAGATCATAAAAGAGCCTGGAACAATGGCAAAATAAATTGTTTTGATATGTGTATTAAAAAAGGTAGTAACTATGTGAATGTGGTCTCTTATAAAGAATAATTTTCTGTTTTGTCATAAAAATATTGATGGTTCATTAATATCCATTCACATCTTTGCCTTTCTGATGCATTAGCATAATGTGTTCATAGAATTTTCAAATAAGCAGGTTAAAGAGCTAAATAAGCACTTTCTGAAGGGAATTTTATCCTGTATTTGTTCCCAGTGTTCCAGGTATCTTTTTTCCTGAAAATTATTGACTATTGTTGGCAACAAGGCACCACAGGATATCTTCAGGAGATATCACAAGGTATCACAGGATATCTCTATTTTCATTTAAACATTCTTGTAGTGTATAGATAATTTTAGCTTCTAAAAAAGTTCATTTGTGTTTTAATAATCCATAATAGTTCCTGCCATCTCTGTAGCAAGATCATGCTGTGAAATCTTGATTCTTATGCTATTATGAAAAACTTATTTTGTTCACTAAAAAATCTCATTTAGTTTCTTTATAAATGTTTTTTGCTTTAATCACTGAAAGATCTCCAGGCAGATTATATCAAATTATATCAAATACTGTTCTCACTAACAGAGCCAAAGAATGACTAAAATGGCACAATATTTATTTATATTATCTCATATGAAAAAACATTTAACACCTTCAAAAAAGAATTAAAGAGAAATAGAAAAATAAGCACACTAAATCTACATTATACAAAGTTGAATAATGTAAACCTGTTATTTGATGCATTTTAAAGAGTATTCTGCCAGGCTTGCATCTGAAAGAACTGAGCTGAATCTGTATACTGCTCAATGCATCAGATATTAAGAACAGTTTGAAGCACAAAAAGAATTTGAAAAAAAAAGTAGTGTTTAGCAGTCAAGAAAACATTGTCAATCAAATTTGTAGATTGACTTCTTATCTGACACATACATATCATTCTACATGATCTTAAACTTAGATTGTACAAAATACTATCTTGCACTAAAAAATATAATAAAAATAAAACATTAAAAGATCTGTCAGCAAATATTTTGATCAATAAAAAATTAGGAAAGGAAATTATGTATGAATCTCCTCCAGCTACAAGTGAGTTCCCCAGAAAAATTCTTCTAAGTAGTGACATTACTATAAGAAGTGATCTAAATTCACAGGGTCTAAAATCACAATCTATAGTCTAAAACCAGTCAGATATGCTCATGTTGAGTTCTTCACTAGATAAACAATTTAAAGCTCATGAAAGGCTGAAATTTTACTTCCTAAGCCATTGCTTTAGGATGCAATAAGCAATTTTTCATTAGTTTTATTGTACCTGCAGTATAATGTTTTTCATAATAGTGAGAAATAAATAAAAGATAAAGTTGCAACATTAACATTCAGTTAAAAAAAATAAAGGGCAGTACCTGAAAAAGCTGTTTTCTAACTGATAAAAAATATGAAAGGAATATTTGCCATTTTAATTATTCAGACTCTGTGGATGGAGATTTAATTTATTATTTGTATCCTGAGGAGACCTCACAAGCTTGATCAGGGACTAATATGTCCTTACCATAAGAATAGAATAATTAATTATAAGGAAGATAGTACTTATCAAAAAATTTACAGTTGAACAAAATGAATAAAACAACTGAAAATTGGCAAGAAAAAAAAATGAACAAGATGAACAGCATATCTTGCCCTGGTAAGAGTCAATAAGTATATTAGAATATGAATACTCAGTTTCACTGATATTGAAACTGAAAATTTGAATTGGGATTAATCTCAATTGATAGCACCACTAGAGGAGACATTAAAGCTAGTTAGGGATCTAAAAAACTAGCAAGACTCTGCTAATCAAGGTCTTACTCATAATCAACAGAACAAGAGGGGTCATCACCTGTGAGGGTTGAGTCATGCCATCTCTGAATTTTCTTTTTCCTGCCTCTTTTTTCCTCATAAACCACATAAAGCATCTGTGTGATTAGTTTTCTTTTTAAGGTTTTAACTTTTAAATAGCTATTGATAAAGGCAATGAATCTTATCCTTTCCATTTGTTGATTAATTATCCTCTAACTGGCTAATTTACTGGTGCTCTCATTGCATTAGATCTATTGTAACAGATTTTCAAAACAATAGAAGAAACTAATCTCTGGAGGTCAATAGGATCCCATTTGATTGTAATCCAAATTTTGTCCTGCTTTGTCATCATCGTACCAATATCCTATTTTATTTGTTTCCTATTATATATTGTATTTTTAGATTTTAATAAGGATGGGGAGGAGGTTCATTTTAATTGCTGCTTGTATTGAGTCCAGGTGTTTGTGGTAGGGGGCTGCAGAGATGGCCTCTGTGAGAGAGTTTGCTGGAGCTGTCCCATGCTGGACACAGCCAGTTCCACGCAGCTCCAGCAAACCCACTGCAGGGTACAGCTGAGCCCCACAGCCCCAAGCCAAGGTGATGGTACCTCAGGATAAACACCTTTGAGAAAGGGGAAAATTGTGTAAGGCAGTGAGGAGGGGGGGGAAGTGCATGAGAAAGAGCCCTGTGGACACCAAGGTCAGACAAGAAGAAGGAGAAAGTGCTCCAAACACTGGAGTAGATATTCCTCTGCAGCCTCTGGAAGGGACCAAAGTAGAAAAGCTTTTTCCCCTGGAGATGATGGAGTATCCCGTGCTGGAGCAGTTGGACATTTTTTGAAGGACTGCTGTCTGTAGGCAAAGCTCACATTGGAGCAAGCAAAATATATAAGAAGGAAGGAACAGCAGACTACTGTTGACCCCAGTCCCCATTCCCTATCCTGCCAGTGCTGTTCGCAGGGAAGGAGGTGGAGGAGTTGGGAAAGAAATAGTGAAGCTAGGCCTGGAAAAGGGGTATGGGAAAGGTGCTTTTTCACTCTTGTCTTTGTTTCTCAGGGCACTACAGTTTTAATTGGCATTTAATTTTCACCAAGTCAGTTCTTGTGACGACACAATCACGTGATGATGCACCCATGAGGAAGGCAATCCCCGTCTGTTTCAGAAAACCCTTGAGTTTTTAATTTATTTTTTTTTTCCCTGTTCAGTCAAGGATGTGGAGAGAGAGAACATCTGGGTAGGCATCAGGAATCCAGTCAAGGTTAATCCAACACAGTGCTAAAAAGAAGAGAAAATAGAGACTATTTACTCAGTTTACTTTTCTTTCTTGCCTGTTTTTGTTTTTTTGTTTTTTTTTCTTGAGGATCCAACCTAAAAAAAACGAGCTAGATAAATTAAATTGAGCAATTCTTATATTAATCTGTTTGTTAACACAGAAAAGTAGAAAATAAATTGCTTAGAAACATATGTGTAATGTGAACTTTCAAAGCTTATGTTACGACACTGAGTCTAAATTAATTTAGTTGTAACCTTGGACAACTTTTGATTTTTACAGAAAGTTTTCTTAACAGTTCACTCTTTGAAGCTATCCTGTTATTTAAGTATGTCTGCAATGTTATTTGAAATAAGTAACTTTTATAGACCCTATTAGACAGAATGAAACACAACACTGCATAATGTTACATAGGTATACTTTATTACAACCCACTCCTCAAAGTACGGAATCAGTATTGTATTCTCTGAGAAATACTTCAAAGTAATGACAAGTTCAAACTAGGTTCTAGCTTATAGGCTGGCAAGTTCATAAGTTTGCTTGCTGCAAATGTCATACCGTTTAACCATGATACATCCTTAACATTGTTGTTTTCCTCCAAATGTCCAAGGATTTTCTAGATTTGTTTTTTATTTGTTCTGTGTTATTTAGGAGAATTAAGAGAAGAAAAAAAACATAAAGAAGAAACTTACCTGGCTGGATTCCTAATCTCTGCATTTGCAAAAACAAGTGAATAAGAAAAATTATATATATCATTAGTGCATATAAAATCTAAATATCATCTGCCTCAGTATTCTTCACAACATTTGGACTAACTATATGTGATATCAAAGATTCAGCATGTGTGCAATTTAATTTAATAAGGGCTATACTGACTTAGATCTAAACTGTTGTTCTGAGAAGTCTCAAAAAATAGTTCCTCAGAAACATAGATTACTAACTTCAGCACCATGCAAGCTCCTTGTTGACAGTTACAGTATACAAATTTGGAAAAATACATTTTAAGATGGACAATTGTTTTTATTTAGATTCATAAATATCTTGATTTGGTGGATTGATCAGTGTTTAAAATGTAAAATTTCCCTTAGAACTCAGTACAATGAGGAGATAAGAAAAATGCAAATTCAGTAATTTAAAGGTCAAACCCATTATATGGCAACAATCTGAATGTCAAATCTACCTTTTCCTCAAGTTTTTCCTATCTTTTTCCTCCTAATTGTGTTTGTTCAGTCTTTCACTTTGGCCTTTTTGTTTATTGCAATATAACTTCTCCATGGTTTGTTACTTTTCCATCTTCTATCACTCTTTTGCAGTAGTAGAAAGACAATAAGACTTCTCTTTTTCAGTATATTATTCTTCCCCTCATTTTTTCTCTGTTTCTTGAAGGAATGAGAAGCACAGTCTAAACAGAATACAGTCAAGTATTTTTTGCCTTTCCTGGAGTCATCCAAGGCATTTTTCATTTTTAGTCTCTGTTCTCATTAGTACGTATATTAAGTAGCTTATGTCCTCATTTGCTCTTCTACTTCTTTTGTACCTTTCCTTATATTTAGTATACTTTCCCATTGTTTCAGATTTTTTATTTTCCTTAATTTTTCTTGATCGAGAAAAGAAAAATTCTAAGTCCTCCGGATGATGCCGACTAACTTGCACCAGTACAGGCGAAGAATGGACATTGTTACTCTGTGCGTCAGACGTGAGTCAGCAATGCATCTTTTTGGAATACACACACATATATATATATATTAGAAAAAGGATTATATTATAGATCAAGTAAATATCTGAACTGGAAAGGCCTTTCTCACTGTGAGGGTGACTGAAAATAGCTGTTTGCGGAGTTTCCTTCCTTGCAGTTATTGAAAAGCCATCTGAACATGGTCCTAAGCACACATCTAGGCACCTAGGTGGCTTTTCTTAAATAGGAGGTTAAACCAAGTGACCCTCTGGAAGTCACTTCAAGCTTCAATAGTTTTGTATTTCCATGGTCTGAGTCTCCAAACCAGAGCCGTAAGAACTTTTATAACTTTTTATGTGCAAAGCAGTGTAAATAGGGGGAAAAAACACTCATTATTTGCAGTTGTTTGTGTTGATAGGAAGATATATTGGACTGGTTGAAGCTGGATGTGTTGGACATATATTGCTGGTGAGGCTAGAGACTGGCAGTCAGATAAAAAAGGTTGGAATATGAAGGATGTAATGATCACCAAGGAACATGGGTGTATTTTAGAAAGAAAACTGTCTAATTGTGATTTTGTACCTGAAGCAACCAAGATTTCACTATCAGTGTGAAATTTACAAATACCTTCTCTCCATTTTCCAAGTTGACTTTCAGTCAGTTATTCTTAATTCAGGAAATCATTTCCTCCCAGGCCAAGAAAGGGTTGAGTAATGGCATATACGTCTTTCTTTTAATCTCACATTTCTTTCTGAATGGAAATATTGAATGCAATCCAAGTCAACATACACACTGAGATCAAACTAATGTCTGTAGAGTGTGAATAGTCAAGAGATGAGAAAACTGTGGCAAAAGAAAGTTCAAAACAATATCAAAGATTTGGTTGAATTTATGTTGGAACTCATATGTAAACCGTGGTATATGACATGGACCTGGGCTGAAGCACTTCCTAATTGTCTTGCTGAAGACATTGATTAAACCTGCAAGTGCACTTTCTTTTGAAAAACAGCCTCTGAGAGCTATTGGGAAGGAATCTTTGGAAAGGAATCATATTTTACCCTGCCTGGATGATGAGAGAATCAAAACTATAAGGTACAGAACGTATTAACAGACTTTTACAGCAGTATGAACACAAATCATGACCAAAAAGAAAAAGAAAAAAAATCAAATAATATTAATGTTTTCATTTTAACTTGACACATTTCTTAAATGAGCTAACTATCACAATATTAAATATTGCTGTGGGATCTACAAACAAAAAACCTTCTCTTTATTGACATTATGACTCATCTCTCAATATCATTAACCTTTTTTCTCTGAACTCTGATCATGCTGAGTCCCAAGTATTAGCTTCAGTAGTAGAAGTATGTTAACTCATAACTTTGCTTATAGTTAAGCAGTTTTTCAAGTGTTACTTAGCTTTCTCAGGATCTTCCCCGGTGGCTGAATGTGTCATGTTAAAACCATGAAGAGAATGTAATGAGACTTTTAGTGTCTTGGAAAGTGGTGTAACTTCTGTTATATGTCTCACCTCACTGAAAATAGTATTTATTGAGATTTTTTTAAAATCGTGGTGTTTTTTTATTACATAATTTTTAAAGAAAGGTAATTTGTATTTATCACATGGTTATGCTAACTTAGTGTCCTGGGTTGTAGTGTAAGATGTACACAAAGTATTTATTCTATCACCATCTTCATGAACTGTTAAACCAAGAGGGGCAGTGTTTTCCCAGGCCCCCTGCCTTTGGCTGTCCTCTGCTAATGGCTCATCAACGCCTCGCCCATGACTCACAGGTAACTCCCTCCAGGGGTTATCTCTGTTTAATGGGCCATCAAGGACCCACTTCACAACTCATCATCCCATTGTGAGATGCTCTGCCCAGGGGGAAGAGCCAAACATTCACACCTGGATATAATCTGGCATTAGGGACAATACAAGCAGCCCTTACCTAGTGGATTTCCAGAGGACCAGAGCTACCAGACTTTTCTACAGGATCACTGCTTCAGGAAGAGCACCTCACCTGGACTGCTTCCACCATCCTGCTCAGGTTGTATTCTGACTCTGTCAGTGGTCTTTTGTATTATTGCATTTATTTTATTTAACCTTTTTATCTTTCTTCTTATTAAATTGTATCTCTGACTTGGAGCCTCTCACTCGATTTGCTTTCAAACCACAACACTTAGTATACCTCTAAAGCATGATCAGATCTCAATGTTTATTTGAAATCTTTTTTATCTCTCTACTTGCCTTTGTAAAATGGAGGATGCCTGCTGAATCATAAAGCAAAACATTTACATTTCTATCCTATCTGCTTGTTCCTCATATACGATCTCTTCCATTCCTCTGTGTTCTCAGAAAGGATTAGAAAGATGAGTAACGGAGTTCAGGTAAATAGTTAAATTTACCACTGAATAAAAAGTAAAAAAACCCCTCCTATGTTAAAATTGTCATGTGTTTCAACATGTTGCGTAAATATCTCTTTACACTGGCTACATTTTTGTTCTGTTTTTAGTTAGAGCTTTTTAATTCCAATTTATTCTAATTGGCCAGAGCCACACCATCCTGAAAATTGTCCTTGACTACCATTATTTTATTGGCAAGACAGGTGTTCTTGCACAGTGTGCAGCAGAGCAAGAGATGCAATTCCAAGGCGAATTTCAAGTGACTTATTCCGTGATATAAAAGGCAAAGGAGGGATTGCATCAAATTAAATGGTGACAAAATGAAATTTTGTTTGCAAGTTAGAGTGGAAATATAATAGAGTACAGAGCAGCCAAAGGTACATACTGAATACACAAAGAAATGTATTACTTTATGAGCAAATTACAGGCATTTACATTCTCAGCAAGTAATGGTGTTAATTGATATGAATTAACAAGAAATTTAAGTAAGTGCCATGGAAATTCTTTTTATATCATATCTCCATTCCTGTTCTTGTCATGTATTCTGTAAACTGCAAAGATCTCATTTCATGTAGCAGTTCAGACTATACAAAAGGTTCAGAGTCCTGCTTTGCAAGTGATTGTCAAATATTTGTCAAAATTCTACTGATTTTTTTCTGGAATTAGGCAACATTCATAGAGCTAAACCCTTGATGACATTCTGCATTTTTTAAAGCCAGTTTATTTTTAATAAAGATTTTGAAATTTAAAAATTTTTTGAACATTGTCTCCTTAATGTTTATTGAACACTGTTTATTGAAGTCCTCAATGCCACAATTCCTCATCATGTTCTATCAGTATATGACAAAGCCCTTCTTAGCTGTTCATTGCCAGTTGCGAACTGGTTTGTCACTCCATTCTACTAGAAAAAAACCCAGACAAAACCTTTGTGTCACACAGTAAACTAGGGATAACATAAATGGGAGGGAGGATACATTTCAAAAGGGCATGAATAGATATGCAAGAAGCACGTATGAAACCATATATTCAGAAGCACAAAGTTCTGATACAATCTCTGCTTCCATCATGCTCTCATGTTCTTTAGACATTTAAAACATACTAATATAGCTCTAAAATATTATATAAAAAAGGATAGTAATCCTAATACTCTTTTCATAGAGGAAAATAAGAGTTTGAAAGTAAAATACAATGGCACAAGGTCACCTGTAGAAATTTTACTTCCTCATATGTCATCTTGCAGCCTAGCTTTTTGGGACAAGTTCTGCAGGCCATATTGACAAAAATCTGTTTCTGAATATCCTGGCCAGGAGCTGTTGTCATAAGCATTTCCAAATTACTGTATCTACAAAGCACTGAATTAATTGGGCATAATATATTTTTGGCATGTGACTTCATAAAATGTAGCACAATGTCATGAAACCTACCAGGCTGAACTTCACTGTTTGCAGAGGTGACAATCTCATGGGAATATTTTCAGTTCTGAATGCATGCAATTTCCCTTGAAAGCAAACTGCTAGCTCTTACTAATGGAGCTTGTTCTCTATCCCTCTTTTTCAGTAGCCAAGCCTGATAAATTGGAATTATTTTTTCTTTATTTAGATTACACTTGCCTCAAAACTTAATAAGAAAGAAACTATTAAGAATGTCCCATCGAACCTTTCAACACCCACCTAAAAGATCTGGAAAAGAACCTGAAATAGCTGCAGTACAATAACTGCTAGATTTCAAATACCGAAGGAACGTATGTATATGTACCTCTGTGTGTATATGTTTATGTTTTGTATATAGGGATTTGTGATCATGTAAATGTTTTGTTTTTCCTCTTTATAGACTTTCTAATACTTAATGCATAAAAATTTTTATGAAACAAATTACATTTGTTTCATAAAGAAAGAATCTAGTTTGTTACAGAGCATTGTTTATGGTGCTAAGAACTGGCCTTTCAAGATGGTGATCTCAACAACACCAACTCTGTAATTTGAAAACCAATTTTGCAACTGATGAGCTACTTCAGACAGTGACTCCATTACCACTGTACAGAATCAATGGTTTATTTAACTGAAGCACTACATTTCACACTAGTCCTTCTGTAAAACTTTATATTAAAAACATAATTCCTGAGACAGATATGCATATAGATGTTCAACTCAAGAAAAGGAATATTTTCTCCAAATGTATTACCTAAGTTATGAAAAAAATTAATAAATTATTTTTAATTTTAATTATTATTTCATCTGTATTCATTATATAAAATTATATCAGAAAATTTATTTTAAGAAACATACTCATTTTGAATGCTTCCAGGAAGTAAAATTATCAAAGCAAATTGTTTTATCCTCCCAATTTGAAATATCAAATATTACATTTTGAGGAAGCAAAAATTCATCACTTAATGGTGTTGTTTCACATTATTTTACATAGTATAGTAGGAAAAGTCTAATATTCTATACATCATATTTTTACTTTATTCTAACATTTAAGGATAAAATGTAAATCATTCATGTTTTATAAGATTAGACAAATGTTGAAGTAATGACATTTTCTCTAATGAATGGTTATTTTGTTTTCCTACTCACTAAATTGAATACTTCTTCTAAACTATAGTGAGGCCAACACTTCAAAAGCATCTTGTATAGTTTGAATCATACTAACACTGAGGTTCATAAAGTCACAGGGTTTTGTTTGTTTGTTTGTTTTTTTAATCACTGCTGTTATAATTGTAAGGAATGGGGAATAACCACACATGACAAAACAATGACCTTTGCAAGAATAGAATAAGGGAGGAAAAGACACCAGCTCAGCAGTTTTACACAAGTAAATAATTTGATACCCCTATATAGCATGCTACAATCTAGGTTAGTGATATGTCCACTTCCTATTCATTGTCAAGGTTTTCATGGGTGTCTTAACAATTTTTTTTGTTACACATTATAATAAACTGTCTCAGAGGGCATGTACAGATATTTAATTGAAAAAGAGATGAAAACAAAAGGTAATGAGAGATTGGTAATGGCTGGCTTCATTTTTCACAGGAAAGGTAAGTGTTGACGCCTTGATCCCGTACTGCACACTACCCATTTCCCTCCATGGGAAATGGGTAGTTTGCCTGCAATGTGTTGGAGAACAAGAAGCCAAAAAAAGCCCATATCTAAGTAGTGCAAAGAAAATAATATAAAATTTAAAGTATTTATAGACTTCAGGATTATCAGGGTCAAAGAAGAAGAACAGCTGTTGTAACAAAGTACTTCATGATTTTAGCTGTATGAAAACAGAAAATCAATCTTACAACTGTTACAAATGTAGAGTGTATAATGAGTGTAGGAAGTGTAGACTCATGTGAAATGTGTAAATCCAGAATAAGAGTCATGTCATATATTTTTCACAGTATCCAAGCTTTTTGTGATGTGAATTAGAGTTCTTTCCAGTTATTAGAACTGCAGTGGGAATTAGTGCTTGTTCCTATACATACAACATCCAAAAGTTACAATATATCCCACTGGATGACAGTATTGATGGATTGGAAATGTTAACATCTTTTGAAAATGTAAAAATCTACTTTATTAAGATTATCAAGATAAAGCACTCTTCGTCAAGCTTGTAATGTAAAAGACATTCTGCAGGGAGCTTCCTACAGGGAGACTCTGCCATCTTGTTTTCGTCCTGACAGCCAGATGGAACTAAGTTGAGGTTGTAGAAATCTATATGTGGGTAAAACATCTTTTTGTATAGTTTTGTTACCAACACTGTTGTTACTGTGCACTTCTTACCCCATTGCTTTTAGGTTTCAGTAAATTGCTATCTCAACCCATAGTTTTTGTTTTTTTCCCTCTGTTATCAGAAAGGGTGGGAGTGGCATCTTTGGAGTTAAATTGTCAGCTGGTGTTAAAACCAACACAACACGTAACTGCTAAAGGACACAAGCATTTAAAAAGAAAAAACAAGATAAAAAGTAGAGTGTCTGTTCCTTCTAAATTAAAAACTTTTGTCACAGTTATGAACAGGCAGGGAGAGAGAAGAAATAGAATGACATATCTGATGAAAAGGTATATTGGAGGCAGGATGAACCATCCAACCTTAGACCTACTCTAAAAATTACACTGATTCACTGAATATATACGCTACCCATTATTTATTATTTAAAAACAAGGTTAGGGATTCAATTGTATACAGAATATTATACCTAAGTTTAAAACCTTTTCCAAAGGCTATTTTTTCAGGAAATACCCATAAGCACATTGTCATTATTACTAAGAAGACATTGAAATATGAGACATTTTCATTTTTAACTGTGGATATTGAAAGGAAGGATCCTTTCCAGTATGTGTTGCAAGCAAAAACAAGCCAGTTGAGCCCTAAGGAGGTTGAAAAGGAAGAAGGAATAGATAATAGAACGGACCAAATTTCTGGTTGTTAGTGTGAGTAGAACACGGAAGAAGAAAATTGTTTATAGTTGGGAAAAAGAGAAGGGCTCAGGTTTTCAAATTCTAAGTCTTCACAATTAAAATGGCAATCCAGATAATGTATCAGGAAATAGGGTATGAAAATTACATCAAGGCTGAGGAAAGAGATTTGTGAGTCATCATGGTAGATGACATATAACTTAATATGGTGATAAGACAGAGAGAATTAAAAAAGAAGCTCTGAAGGACAAAATCTTCATAAAAGAGAGACAAGTGGAAAATGATAACCAAAGGATATTTTGAAGGAGAAACTGGAAAGGATGGGGGAAAATCCACAAAAAAATAGGGAAGCAGCTAATTAATGTTTTCACTGCTTTGCTATGATTCTTTTCTTGGCTAGTATACTTGAATGAAATCTGGTTTTAACAGCCTGGAATTCACAGGTTTACCAAGTTAATGAGTATAATATTGACATAAATCTGGACAAGAAAAACTATTATCAGGGAAGGTTGAGCTGGCAAGATGGGAAGGGACTGTTTCTGTCTAAAGATAATAAGTTTGTAAAATCTGGTTTTCCTTGGGTTTTTTTGGTTTTAACATATGTAGCTGTTGACTCATTGACATCTCCTCTTTCTGCTGCCATGTGCTGACCACTGCTACGTAGATTCACTTTTGTTATGTGCTCTGCCAGATATTAAGTGATTGCTCCAATTTTACGCACTTGTTGCGGTTTGAAAATGAATTGATAGCATGGAGATTAACTAGACTTGGCTGCCAAAGCACATTCAGCCACAGATACATTTGATGTGTACATGACCTCTGTGCTTCACATCACTCGTGGGGAAGATACAGTTGGCTGAAATTCCCATGGAGCCTGGCAATTGGATGCTGCTGTCACCGCGACAATCTCTTTATCATTAACTGGCTAGTTGTAGGGAGCCATTTAAGCACAAACAGAGTTTAACTGGGCCCAGCCCTCTGCCAAAATACTGCTGTGGCCTGTCTCACACTGTATGGCATGTCTGCCAGGGCTTTGTTCTGGTATGGCATTGATCATTTGTCTTCATGTCCCTCTCTTATTCAGCTTTTTTATATCTTGCCCATTTACAATACCCATTGTCTTACAACTGCTGTTTTATCCCTGAATAAGAAAAATAGAACCTGACTTGAGGTACTAGTACAACATAAAAAAAAAAAAAATCATTAACAGTGCAGTGACTGTAGGATCCAGAGGAGGGCTACAAAGATGATCAGAGGGCTAGGGAACTTCTCCTGTGAAGTTAGGCTGAGAGATTTGGGGTTGCTCAGTCTAAAGAAGAGAAGGCTCCAGAGAGACATCATTGTGGTCTTTCAGTACTTGAAGGGGGCCTATAAGAAAGATGAGGACAAATTTTAGCAGGGAATGTTGTGATAGGAGAAGGGGTAATGGTTTTAAATTTAATGAATATTGCTTTAGATTAGTTCTAAGGAAGTTTTTTTTTTTTTTTTTTTTTCTTTTTTTTTTTTTTTTTTTTTTTTTTTTTTTTTCTTTTTTTTTTTTTTTTTTTTTTTTTTTTGCAATGAGGCTGGTATAACATTGGCACATGTTTCCCAAAGAGGTGGTGGATGCCCCATCCCTGGAAACTTCAAGATCAGGTAGGATGTGGCTCTGAGCAACCTGATCTAGCTAAAGCTAAGGACGTTCCTGCTCATTGCAGGATAGGGAGATACTTGATTACCTTTAAAGGTCCTCTGTAACCCAAAGTAGTCTATGATCTTCAAGGAGAGTTCTCCTCAATGCTGGAATTCATGGAGCCACCTAATTCTACAGTCTAATTCAGTGTATTCTGCTCTTTAATTGGTTGTTGTCTTTATCCTTATTCCATTACTG